>NW_019524872.1:158949-238715 GCF_002814215.2 Seriola lalandi dorsalis
AAAAAAAAAAAAAAAAAAAAAAAAAAAAAGATAATGTGGTACAGTCAGATAACAGATTCATCATCGAACACTGGGTGCCCAATACTGAAATTGAGCAGCTTGCTGATAGCAGGTAGTTATTCAGGCCCTGAAGGACTGCCTTCATTTTTGAGTCTGATACCTCTCTCTCTGCACGCGCCTCTTCATTTCATGAGTCATCGGAAATGGTTCCCCCAGGATGCAGCGGTTATCAGTTAATGATATGTCCACAGGAGGAAATCAGACCGACTAAACTCCACCCTGTGCTTGATGTGCAATGATGCAGCAAGTCTAATTCCCCAGGGCTCGGGATGGTCTGATTCAACACATTTCAAAGTCTGGCTCCTATGTATGAGTACAGGCAGGGAGGCTTATTAGGGTGTCAGGCAGGAGGCAGAGGGAGACAGTGCAGGGGCTGGGAAAGAGGGAGGTGTGATGGGAAAGCAAGTTGAGGATGAGTTAAGTGTTGTGGTGGAGGAGGATTGCAATGTTGTATCATCAGTCTGTGATGCTGAAACTGCTCCAGAGGTTATTTTGTTCAAAAATCTTGTCATTTGTATTTTTGGTGTTCCCTTCATTACTACAACTTTTCCTTTGATTAGACATGATGCACCACAAAATCTTCTTCTTATTAAGTCATTGTTCCCTATTATTGAGTCTCAAAATTTTCATTTCCTTCATAGAGTTGAAAAACCTGCATTAGATGAAATAATTTCAACCAGTTTCAGATAAAAATCAACTTGTTAAAAACCATGGCACCCTGGGTTTGAATATTTCACTCAGTGTAAACATCATATAGCTTAAACAAAGAGCTGAAACGAGTTGATACAGAATATATCATCCTGTTGAGGTACCCTTGCTGGCCTAGGGGTTCGCAGACCCTGAACCCAAACACCCTTTATGCACATCTGGTGCATATCTGGCCATTCTCCATCTCTCATTTTCCTGTCATCTCCCTACTGTAGCTATGATAAATGCCTAAAAATACATAGAAAAAAAGAATAAGCTGAATAAAATTAAGAATAAAATTTTAAATGTTAAGTTACTTAAGGGGGAAATAAAAAGGAGACTTGATATTAAAGGGTTAAATTTAGCTTTAAGTCACTTCTTTAGATATTGACACAAATTGCTACAGAAATCTTTACAACAAGTTGACTTGTCCAGTAAACAGGTTGCATCTTCTTGCAGTGGTAGATTTGTTTGAAGAAAATAATAGTTTTAGGGCTCAATAACAGATTCAAATACTGAATATGACGGATATTTTCACAGTGTGGTAGTTGAAAGCCGGCACCTCATCCTTTGATTTTTGAGGATGAGTGTGACACTCACCTTACATGCACAGTTCCTGCAGTTTTCGGGCTCCATCCACAGCTCCTTATCCCGGTACACCAGGCCATTGGCACTGCATGTCCTCTCACAGTGACAGCCCTCCAGCTGGGTCAGCCTGGACTCAGCGTAGTTCAGCTGAGGATGAGCACAGAATCACCAGAGTCACCAAACTAAATCAAAAGTCTGAGCATGCATGCAGGTTAACCCCCCTCAGCCCACCCCCTCACCCACTGACGTTCCCCAGTTGGTCTTCACAGAGAGCTGCTCCACCGGGAGCTGCTCATTAGAAGAGCACACAGAAGAGTAAGTGATCATCATTCAGCTCATGCTCCAGACCTCAGGCTGATCTACTGAGAAATGACAGACAGGACTGACAGCACTGATCCTGCTTCTTGCCTCTTTTTCTTCAGCTTATTTCATGATCAACGCTCTCTCTCTCTCTCTCTCTCTCTCTCTCTCTCTCTCGACAGAACTGATGCATCTTTGACTGACAAATGTCACGAGGCAATGTCACAGGGATGAACACAGAAGGTGGGTTGCAGCACAATGATTAACTTTACAACAGGATTTAACAACACTGTCTCTTTACACGTGTTGTATATATTACCTAAATATAACATATATACTAAAGGTGTTTCTCAAGCAACATTACATCTAGATTGGTCTTATGTTCACGGCCAATGAAACACAGAAGTGTTGGGGGACGGAGCGCAAACAATGTGCAGGATGTTAACACTGGGGTTGGTTGAAGGTTAGGGAAGTTGACAAAGTTAGATATAGATGTATTCATATTAACTGTATCAGATACTCGACCTCTATGTAACTTGATTTATTTTTCATATTCGAACAATTGAGGTGAGTTTAAAAACTTTAAAATGCCTGTACGGAGCAAAACAAGTCAGTAAGTTTGGAGAAAACTAAAGAAAAGGACTCGACCCAATTAAGTTTTATAATGGATTCTTGGCAAAATCTGAGGCACTCAAGAGGGCGGTGATTTAAAAAGTCTTTATTTCCTCATGGCTTCATTACAACAATAAAAACATGCCTACGCATTTCAGCCATTAGGCTTTCATTCAGGGCAAGTATAAAATGGCCACCTTTGGGCTCTTCCATTTATAAGGTAGCAAGAGTCACAAGATCAGAATGGACATAGAAGTTTTTTTTCCACACCCAAGCAGCACTCCTTTTACTCTAAATTTTAAGGGGCAAAGAGTCCATAATGAAACTCAGACCCTGCTTGTAAATAAATAGCATTTTTTCCCCATTGAAAGCCAGCACCCATTAAGGTTCAGTTTGTATTTATTCATAATCTACAAACGTTCAAAGAGGCTGTTTTTCTGTGCCCACTGTATCCATCAAAGCTCACTTATGGCCTTGAGTATAGGAGCTGGTATATGTATATCTGTCATATATCTATAAAAAACACAAGATCTGCCTGAGCCATATTAAACAATCAGGGCCCTGTTTGAAAGGTGCAAAGGTGGAGGAATTCTAAAAGGTCCAATTGATCTGACCAGCAGAGGTCAACTCGGAAATTGTAGGCCCACTTAAGACAGTCGAGGCTGTTCTGCTGCTCTGCCGCCACCCCCCTCTGCTCCTCTGAGACCTGCCCAGGCCACGGTGTCAGAAGGAGAGGACTCGCTACGAATGATAGAGGCTTCTCAGTAAAAAGGAAAAATGCTGGATGTCACTAAGACTTTTTACTTCATTTAGAGGAGTCCCGGCTGGCTGCTGGAGAGCTGTGTGAGCCGTGAGCAGTGGAGATGTGTCCTGTCAAAGCCCCAAACAAAATGTTTGAAATGCAATTTCAAAGGCTGGGAGGCTGCCTTGAGGCACCACAGAGGAATACCTTCCCAGTACATCGCGAGAATCAAATGGCACAGTGATACTGCACAAAAGAGTCAGAGGCTAATAGGCATGTATCTCCTATGGTTGATACATGAGGCTGAGAGCTCAGACTGTACACAAAAAGGCTGAGAGACACGAGCGAAATAATAAAACATGAACTGAAGACAATGTAGAAACAAAGGAGGGCAAGAGAAAAGCTGCATTCATTACCTTCAATCTCTTTTGTTTCTCTCTGTGTCTGAAGGATATGTCAAACATGTATGAATACGTTTCCATGAAATGCTGGGGACCAATCAGTCTTGGGCCACTGCACAATTAATTAAATTTTGTTTGTAATCCAGATCTGGGCCGTCTGCCACCAAGTAATTATATTTTAGCCGCAACAATGAAACAAACCCACTGAGAATCCAAAACCTGATCAGAGCATCTTAAAATGTAAGTGATAAGTAAAAATGTGCCTGGGTTTACATCAGGTAGCGGCATTGTTTTCTCTTAGCCTTTCAGACTCAGCCTACATATTGTATTGTAATACAAATGCAGTGAAAGAAAGTGAGAAACCAAGAAAACGTTGTTGTAAGCAACAAAAAAATCCCAAATAACTCCTTCCAGACAAATCAAATGGAAGATATGGGGTGATTACAGATGAACAGGGAGCCTGGAACATGGCAGGGATCTTTATCGTTTTGGAGCCACATTCTTTTCACAGGGCCCAGACTATCTAGCAGCTCCCCTACATAAAGGAGGAGTTTATTTGAAAGCTTAAAAATCACAAATCTGGACAGTAACCATGAATTAATGGGTTGTTTTGCCGATATTACCAACTAACCTCTAGCAGTATGTAGCCGTGCAGACCTTTTGAGATAACTCATCTGTCTCTGACCTTGCAGTCAACTTTTTTTATTGGGACTATTTCTTTGGCGGAAGGTAGTTTAGAGACGTCGACAAATAAAACTATGTTTAAGGGGCTATTTGTAAGGTTTCTCTGCCACTGAACGTGGTTTCTGCTCCAGCAGCGGGTGGTGGTGACTGATGCTTGACAAGAGCTTCGGCCATTGTTTCGTTTACAAGACTAGAGGTTGTAATACGCCCCCTGAGCAGCGCTACGTCTTCAGGGCAGATGGGAGGCTACAGTGAGCTGCCATCGGAGGGGCTAGCTGGGCTGGGGCTAGCTGGTTAGCGTACTTCAGTAGAAGAACGTGATGGAGACACGAGTTAACATTGGCGTTGTTGGCACTGGCGAATGAAGTTTGATGCTGAAATAGTAACATTTCTTCAAGACTTGTACATCAGCTGTTAATGCTAACATTAGCTATGAAGCAATAGCAAACCTTACAAATAGCTCTATTAAATGTGTTTATTTTTTAACCAACATTTTTCCCTTTAAAGAGAACATTAATTACATTGGACATATATCTGTATTGATAGTCAATGTTGTGGTACTAGAAAAAAAAAGTGGTACTGAGCTATTTCTACTGTTTTGGCAAAAACGAAAGCTTGTGCTTCCTCTCACAAAAACACACGTAGAAAACATGCCAATGCCACCGTGCTAATCCCCACAAAAATCAAAGCTTATTGTCATTCCACCTCGCCTTGACATCCCACATCACACATTCAGGACCAGGCAATTATTCACCACATGCTGAATTCCTCCACTCTCTACAGCATCAAGGCAGAGAGCCATTTATAGCTGGAGATGACTGCATCCTCTCCACTGCAGCTCGTATGAGCAATGAGGTCAGGTGGCAATAGGTCGAGGTGCGTAAATGTGAAGGAGGCAACGCTGGAACAGCGGTAGGGTAATGTTCTTCATTTCACCCTTATTTACACCAAAAATTATTCTATAGCTCACCCGCCCGCTGAGATGTCCTTGCTTCATTCACTCCCACCTGATAGCACTCACTCATGCACGCAGAAGCACACACACATACACACACAGTTATGCAGATGTGTAGTCTTATAAATGGCTCAAGCTCTCCCCTGTGGCTCCAGGGCACAGTGCACATTGCCTGTTAGCCTCCTGCTGAGCCGGTGAAGTCGACTGACACCTCTCTGAACCCTGTATGTACCCGTCCCATGTATGTGTGTGTGTGTGTGTGTGTGTGTGTGTGTGTGTGTGTGTGTGTGTGTGTGTGTGTGTGTGTGTTGACAAAAAACATAATTTCTAGCATTTAAAATGACAGTTGCAGCAGCACAGGAAAATAAACATGATAATACAAACAATTTTAAGAAGATATATTCAGCAGTCATATCTCTTATTGTGCCAGCCCTGCATATGCTAATAAAGATATAGCTGCTACTGAGGATTGGTGAGTAAGGTGTGTATTGTGTATTTAAGTAGGATACTTATGAATATCTCACAATTTACTCATCACATTTCTCTGGAAATAAAATGTCTGAATCCCATATACAGAGAATAGCAGCCGATTACATGTGAGCAGGAGTTCAACTGACTAAATCCTTGAACAAACAAAACGTGAGGAAAATCCGAGAATGGAAACATTCTTCCTTCGCATTTTAGAGGTAAATTTTTTCTATATTTAATTCATCTGACGTCTGGAGTGAACACAGTAGTGACTGCTGATTCAGACAACATGACATAAGCTCATAAAATGTATAATCTTTGATCCTTTCCTTCTTTTGAAATGAAAGCACAAAAATACCCAAACCTGAGGTTAAGTTTGTCACCCGACCCCTCAACGCTCCTCATCACTTCATTTATAACTCAAGGTTACAGTTCCACGGCAACCAAGCAAACTCAATCTGCTGATGATGACCATGTAATACAGTCAAAAGCTTGAGCTGATGTTTTATCAATCGTTATTCGCAGAGTCAGGTTTTACTGTCAGAACTTTTACTCGATAATCAAACACTTGAACTCTTCAAGGAGGCACAGTAATGCATCCATATATTTCTCTATTCTTATAATGCTACTGTATATCTACAGTGAAAACTGCTCCACTGTTTCATTTCTCCTCCTGGGAACAAGTGATTGTCTGTTTGCTGCTCCCTCTTACATGCACATTAATATCTTCTTTTTTTTTTGAGTCATAAAACCACTTCAATCCACGCTCACTATAATAACTGACAGAATAATCAGATTTTCTCCAGACAGATTAAGGTGCATGTTCATTTTGTTTTTGTTTCCCAACAATAACGTCTTATCTTTTTTTGGGCACCGTCTTGTTGATGATTTGGGAGGAGAGAGAACAATGGGATTGCAACGAAGGCAGCAACAGAATCAAAGGATTTGGTTGTCTCCGGCGAAAGAACAGAAGGATGTAATTTATTTATAATATTATTTATGTATTTATTTGTTTGTCAGGCTACGACTGAGGAAGGTATTAGAGGATCTTTTAAGTGGATACTTTCATTTCTTTCGCTGACATGGTTGCCAACATTTTGCATTTTCATTGTTTTTCTTTTATCTGTAAAGTCTCTGTAAGTTCTAGTTTTGCAGTATGTTACACATTCGTCTAAGTTGTTGTACAGGCTGGTGAGCTGGTGACGGTACTGTTCTGTGTGGGAAGTTGTTTTCTGTCCTTACCTTCAGGGTCATCTTGGCCAGGAGCTCCTGAAGGTCCATGATGCCTTGCACCAGGCTCAGGAAATCGCTGCATGTCGGACAAGCTCAACGGAGGAAAAAGGAAGCACCAAAAACAGAGAAGGAAAGCACAAGGAGAGAAAGAGGGAAGCGTTTAGTGAGGAGATAAACAAAAAAAAAAATCATTAGCCTGACTGTATTTATTTGGACACAGCTCATGGTGGCCAACAGCAAACAAAAGGGAAGCCTCCGCACATCTGTTTACTCTTTGTCTTAGGCTTGTGGCTGGTGTTAGTATCAATAATAAAGCGACAAGGTGTGATTACATGCCTTATTGATCAGTGACAGACACAGTGGCACAGCCGTGACCTTGTATCTTAATCTGTTTGACAGTAAACAGATGGAGAAACAAGGTGGAGGAGAAATGAGGCTGCACACAGTCTGAATTACAGCAAAATGAAGATTACTGGAGTGAGAAAAAGAAGAAATAATGGAGAGAGGCTTTGTCTGTGATCAGCGGGGAGAGAGGTCACTGCCAGATAACACATAGCTTATTACAATCCAATCTCATAATGGCACACGGTAATGGACAGGGTCCATTCTTCTTTCTACCTTTGCTCTCAGTGCGTGTTCATAACACTACGTGTGACTGTGTCATCAAGATACTTACTGCGGTTGAGGTTAGGACACTGTGTGATGTAGCCGTTGGGAGCGAAAATCAGCTTCACATCCTGAATAATGCCCTGGCAACACAGAAGGGGAAGGCACAAAGAGACAATGATATGTAAAGTATCTGTACTGATATTCCATGCTGTGGAATCAAAACCCCTTTTATGACAGACTGACATCATTGCCGCCGGTAGAGCCATGCCACTAGCATGGCGAAAAATATTAAAGGTCCCATATTGTAGAAATTGAGATTTCCATAGCCTTTTCTTATAATAAAGCAGGTCTAAGTTCTATATTAATACTGTAAGTATCAAAGCGCTCAGTCCACAGAGAAATGCACACAACCTGTATTCAGAAACTGAGATCAGAAACAATGGCTTTCTGTGTGGACTGTTCTTGCTAGAGATCCAGAGAGAAGCCTGAGAGAGACTATATTGAAAACTACAATACAAATGTATCTTCTCATGGATATCAAAACTTTAAATGAACACCCCTCCCACTTTAGAAGAATCGGTTTGCTCTAGTCTTTGTTGAAAAAAACTAAAACCAAGATATTTGATCATCAAGAACATGAACGATTTTTCGGAGGATTTTTTATTTTATTTTTTTTAAGTTGAGTGTTTTCTTTTCCGAGCTAAACTAAAAAGCACTCAGAGTGTATACCTCTGTCAAGGCTGCACCATCATCTAAATTACAATAAAAAGATGTGCATCTGGACCAAGACCTGCAGTAAAGTGCACGCAGTGATTTACAAACTGAAATCCTCCAAAATCTAAGTTGGCCTAATGTCATGGAAACCTTGCATCCTAGAAAACTGGAAATCACATAACTAACTGATATTATAAAAGGTTTGCTTGCATTGTACAAATGGTGAGAGAACACCACATATACTACCACGCTCTGCAGACAGCATCCATTCCTAACTGAACTGAAGTCAGTAAATGGCCTATAACCGATAGAGTTCTCTCCTTTAACAGACTGTGTGTCAGTCACTCTGAATGACAGGCTATCTCCAGAGGTGCAGGGCTGGTAAATAAAGGGCTTCTTGATAACCACAGGGAGCAACCTTGGAAAAAAGGCACCTCTCTAATGGAAAACAGAACTTGTAAAACACTGGTGTGCCCCCCATCCTACACCCACACCCACACACACACACACACACACACACATACACATATATGAGAAGGCAATATAATTTCACCATTCCTTCAAAGCTTCTCCTGAAAACTGGCTACTGGAGGGATATTAGAATTCCCAACCACAAGCACAGTTGGCATCAACTCATCTCTGCTTTATTCTGTATGTGAAATTCATTTACAGTGAATTTGGCTTGCCTGGATGCAAGCAACACCTGCCTCCATTTCACAGAGAGAGAGAGAGAGAGAGAGAGAGAGAGAGAGAGAGAGAGAGAGAGAGAGAGAGAGAGAGAGAGAGCCTTGAGGCGAACAGACTTGCAGCACAGACTGAGAACAAACACACTCTCCTTCTCACACATACAGGCTTTGTGAAGAAATGCACAGTGAAGAACAGATTGTCAGTGTCAGAACGAAAATGAGGGTGCAGATCACGGTTGTCTGTCCCAGAGGTGTTACATAAGAGGCCTGACCACACATCACTGTCATTGATCAGTAGGTAATTTGAACTGAAGTCATAAAATCTCTCCTCTCGCTTTCTTTCAAACACACAAACACACTCTTACACACAAACACAGGAAGAAATGTGCACAAGTGTTTCATTCCTCTGCCAAATCCTAATGGGACTATTAAGGAATAATGTCTTTCCCCTCATGATAACACAAGTCCAATTACACAGCTGCATTTTAAGTTATTTACATTAGTATTTAAGTGTTAGGACAGGGTCACATTCTCCATTGTTTTGTCTCAGTGCAGCTGACACGCTGGATTTGAAATTAATGGAGAAAAATGTGCTGATGTTCAGCGTTAAGTCTGAACTAATCAATATTATATTAACAGTGAATCGAAGGAGTATGCGTGATATGAAAGGACTCAGGGCTTTGAACACAGAGCAAATTATGCTGCTATGTTTTGTTGTATGTTTCAGTCTCACACCAGAAGCCAGCTGTTTTCAGCAAACCTCTGACAGAGCACCTGCACTGCCACCTGCCCTGCACAAACCGGCAGGCAGACAAAGTTAGCAACTAGATAATGTTTGTTTTTTTCTCATGAGTTGGAGGAGAGCGAAACAAAGCTGGAAGGAGAAAGATAATTGGACTTACATTCATTAGGTGAACACAAATACCTCCAAATGCGTCCTCTGTGTCTATGTGTGTAATTAGTAAATAGTTTTGCTGGCCGGAGCAATCTTATAATTTCCTAATATGGATGGGATTGGATATGGATATGGATGTTTGTCAGCTTCTTTTGCTTTGAAGAGCCCTTACAATTAAAGTAGGGAAGCTTTAAAGAGGCTATTTTTAGGTTTCTTTGCTGCCAAACGTGATTTCTTGCCATGTGCTAAATGAAATGGGTAAATCAAAATGAAAATAACATGCAGAAAGAAGAGACCTTTAGAATGTAAGTGCATGTGTTTTCATGCATTTGTATGGGAAACGGATATCTTTAAATAGATGAAAAAGTGATGGGACTTTAGCTCTCTGGACTAAGGTATGGTTTGGTTTTGGGTTTAGATTAGAATTAAAGTTAGGATTGGTTTAAGGTTTGGTTATGATTCATGCAGGGGAAAAGTACATATCTAACAAAGGTCCTCACAAGGAATGCAAATCGTGTGTGTGTGTTTGTGTGTTTGTGTGTGTGTGTGTGTGTGTGTGTGTGTGTGTGTGTGTGTGTGTGTGTGTGGTGCATGCTTAAGCACAGTTTATGCATCATTTGTTTCTTGGTGTCCCCAAACATTCCCACGTGCACTCACTGTTATTGCTGATAAAATTACCTTGACTCTGCTTGTCTGCACACTTTTACTGTCATAATTCCCAGTTCACTTGTTTATTATAGCAATAATGGGCCAGGCATGTTTGGCCAGAGCTTCGCCTTTGGGCAGCATTGAGGTCTATTACCCTGTTCTTTATCCTGCGACTCTTTCTTTCTCACTTTGATCATGCAAAACATGACTTTTCCTTTATTTGGTAATCTGGCAAGGTGTGAAGACTTAAGTTCCACCTGCAGTTCATCTCCCAGGACCAAATCATCTTCAACAACACTAATTAACAAGTGTGAGAAGGAAGAGACAAAGGACAGGTGAACAGAGAGACACCGAAGATGATCTGTATAAAGAAGTAACTTTATATGTCCATGCTCCAGTTTGACATAAACCAACTAATGAATACAAAAGTTTGAAATCAACACAGTGGTGGACAGTAATGATTTCGCTCGCCCTGTGTTGGTATGAGATTGTCAATGCAGCCGTTAAGTAACAAAAACGTGCAGACATTAGGGGCTTAAACCATCATTCTATATAGTGCAACAAACAGCAGGAAAAGGGGTAAAAATGAATTGGTTCACCCAGGTGTTGTTTTTATATCAATGCCAATCAGAGCTGGAGCTGAAAAATACCCCAAACTTTACTGTATTACTACTGATCGAGGGCAGAACAGAGCAAGCATGCCAGGGAGGAGAAAAATATGTTGTGGATATTGCAAGGCTGAAATAAAAAAGGGGAAAGACGTGAACAAAGCACAAGCAAGCTAATTTAAACAAGCAGGAAACAGAGGAGACTATACGACAGACACAAAGGAAAGTAAAAGGCAAATTGAGTGAGAGATCTAAACTCACGTTCAGGTCTGGCGTTTCCTCCATCATGCTACGTTATGTAACATGTTCAAGCTCTCCATCATTGTCTGTGCTAGAGTAATTACTGTCCCGTAGCGCATGAAACACCTAGCGTTTCACAAAAGCACTGGTTCCAAATGAGCCTGCAGTGTCCCTGAGGAGCTAGCATCCTTGGCACAATGGATTCTAGATAAAGATAATTTATTACGGTTGCGCCTTCAGATGGAGAGGCCCCCGAGATGAGGCGGCGCCAGGACGTGGAGCGTCTCAAGCCACTGCGAGGGCTCAATATGTATTATTTAAAGGCGTAGTTAGCTCGTCTTATCATTATCCCACTCCTGAATCCTGAATGGGATAGATTACAGCTGCTGGTTCATTTCACCTCCTATCTCCATCTGCAGAGATACTTCTATAGCTCATGGCCATCTTTCCCTTTCCTTAGCCTTTTGCCTTTTTATTCTTCTCTCAACAAACTCCTCACCCCTCTCTGCTTTTGACACGAAGAGACATAAGCAGAATCTGTTTATCCCCTCGTATTTAGCACGTTAAAGAAGGGGGCAGGTGAGACAGTGTGAACGGAATTGCAAAGGAGTAGTGATGATAAGTTAGACAATATGTTTTGTCTCTGTCTGTCTGAGTCATTCTCTGTTTGTGTGTGTTTGTGTGTGTGTGTGTGTGTGTGTGTGTATCTGACCACTGTGTGCCAAGAAATGGTTACAGCACATAATTCCCTGTAAAACTACAACCTATTATTTTGTGCACAGATTAAACTAATCAGACACAAGCTAATTTACAGACTGTGGCAAACTAAAGACTACAACAGGATTTTAGAGAGTTTGTGTCAAACCTTCCAAACATGCAAATAAACAGCAGCCTCAAGCTGAGATGTAGCTAGGGACATAGCTAGTAGGCTAACTTAGGTACGATATTGGAACCTGATGGGTTGTCTAATGTGCTGTTTGTGACCTGTTTGTTCATGTAGGACACCTATACGAACAGGAAATAGTTTTGAAATGATTTGAATAACCCTAACCCTCCATAAGAAGATATATATGTGGTTTTAAGAACCAAAAATCTCAATGTAGATTCACATCTCCTCTCTCAGGCTTCTCTCTGGAGCTCTAATAACAGGTCAGTGAGCCAATAAGAAGAGAGGAGGCTCTGATCATCTCTTCTGATTGGCTGACTGCTTTCTGAGTGATTGACTAAAAATATAGCAGATTTCAGGAAAACACTCAGAGAAACCCAATCCTGAAAGGTTAGATAGTGGGTCCAGGTGGGCGGGGCTTGGGGCACAGCTGAGGGTGGTGACTGCTTTGTTTATGACCTCATAAAGTTACGGAAATCCTGACGGCTGGTTTTAAGGCTCAGTTTCTGAATACAGGCTGTGTGCATTTCTCTGTGGACTGAGCTCTTTGATACTTTCACAGTATTAATATGAACCTAGACCTGATCTATAATGGACATCTACCTTTAGACTATATGAAACATTTAAGCAGAACTCTGAAATTATTTCAACTATTGTCTAGAATCAGCACAGTTTCCCTCTCAACCCCACAGGTCATCTGTGCAAGGGACGTGTTATGACCCACAGTTATGTTCTATTGTTAGGTGACTTCTAGCCACTGTAATGTGATTATTACATCATCATCATGACAGGCATAAGGCAAAGGTCTGGTGACGTAGCGTACAGAGCGACCAAGTCCACATTAGGCGGACATCGGGGCGGATGAACAAGCTTATTAAACTGAAGACAGTTTTGGCGTGGGTTGCGTCTAATGCAACATGTCTCCACATGGTGAGGAACTGCCCGAACGATTAAGAAACCAGACTGTGAGACTTCATAAAGATGGAGAGGCTACAAGAGCATCAGTGAGCTACTGAACATAAGCCGAAACACAGTTGCAGCAGTTTTTAGGAGCTGTGGGAGCCAAGCCACCAATAACAGAAGGTGCAGTGGACATCCTTGAAAAATAACACCCCACATACAATTCACTATTTATGTGCCCTTCATTGAAAAAACAGATGGGTAGAGTGCTTCTCACTTGATCACAAAAATAAAAGAATGGAATCTCACTAATGAAGGGTGCGGTGACTTTTGTTGCAGCTGGTCCTTAAATATGGAACTTTCATTAGAGTTTAATTAGTCAAGAATTTCTGTTTTTCAAATTAATTGGTTTCATTCATCTTGAGCTTAAGTTCAAAACAAAATGAAACTCGATAACAGGATTTCAAATTACTTGGAGGAGTCGTTGGCCAGTGTCAACAGGTTTAGTTAGTCGTATAGTGTCAAGCAACTGTTACCAGGACAAGTGTTACAATTTGAGCAAACATTTTAGAGTTATTTTCTGTGGCCCTGCTATAATGACAGTTTATTTCTTATATCTGTCAGTGCCTTTTATTCTCTCTGTAGTGAAATCAAAGCTACTAAATTTAAAGTAATAAAAGTTTTGGCCCATAAATATTATGAAAAATAAATAGTAATAAAAAAAAAAAGGTGCAGCACTAAATGGCCCTCTGATACACTGATCAACAGGTCCTTGATTCCAGGTGCTACAAGTGCACCTGTCAGCCAACATGCAAACTCATCCCAGTGTAAACCTGAAGGGAGAATCTCCTCATTCCCTCCGTCACTTGACACAAGCCTGAACGTTTTTCCTGCTGCTGACAAACACTTTTTGAGTGCTCTCTGCACATGAAGGGAACACAGACTCCGAGCACTGAGCCGACTGAACACAGGGAACTGGATGATGGAGCTGCGTCTATTAAGACCAGAGTTTTCTTTCAGAAGAGGGAGCTCCTTGAAGTGTCGGTGCGAGAGGGGATGAAGGAAGGAAGAGGAGAAGGAAGTAGAGTGTAGAGGAACAGTGAGCTGATGCGCAGCAGCGATAGTGTCAAAGCACGGGGAGGAGAAATAATTTAAACCACAGTCGGTTCTGTGGTTGCTAATCAATATGTTACATAGATAAAAATAAAAGACCCATTGATTGCATGGCAGGTGGGCAGGAGAGGTGGGAATATCAAGAGCCTGTGCACGTCTTGGTGATACCACGCTGCCCCCTCCCTGCTGCGAGCGCATGCAGGAGCCTGACAAAATGAGTAGTGATTAAAAAATCGACAACATTGTAATGGGCTTGGGAATAAGCGTTTCAAAGCACACGTTGAGCTTTTGCAGTTCCTCTGTGAGCCCTCAGTGCTTCTTTCTTGTATCTTCCACTTGGCTCTCTTCCCCGCACAGCCTACTCCAAATCTGGCCAATTATCCATGCGATCTTGAATGCAAAGCACGTTCAGGTACGGGAAAGGAAGTGTATATGTGTGTGTGTGTGTGTGTGTGTGTGTACATACACATCATCTGTGGGTTCTTACCTTAAACAGGCCATGCTTGTGGCTGTGCTGGCCTAGCCACACTCCACTGCCTGGGGTGAGCTCCATCTGAGGAGGGTCTATCACCCGCTCGTAAATCCTGCCAACAACAAATCAGAAGAGAATGTTTGGTTATGATAACGACACACACACAAACATGTGTCTCTTTTTGTCCTGCGCTGGCAGGAACACTGATCCAATACAGCTGAATAGCAGAGGAAATCCAACAGACTGTGTGCATGTCCGCTCCCTCACTCCCTCTCGCCCTCTCTCTCCCTTCATGGAAAACAGAGAGTGTAGGGCAGAGGCTTTTCTCCTCAAGCATGACAGCCAGTCTCGCCTCACGGCTCTCTAACATGGTATTGATATCTAGACCTGAGATGCAGGCTGGATTAACCATCCAACTCCTGACACAGACACAAACAGACTTTGGCATTATCAAGGCAAACAAACCTCAGCGTCATTCACCATTTTTTCCTGCGCTGAGGTGGGCTTAACAATGCCAGCGAGCTCCCATGAGGATGTCACAGAACAATTTGTCAGGTTTTGCCCTCCTCCTCCTCCTCCTCCTATTCTTCATGCAAGAACTCATGCCTCCTGCTTGCAGGGACGCACTCGGAGTGGCAAGCAGATTTCTCTCTCTTTCACCTTTCACTGAAAGGGCATTGCAGTAATTTAGTGCTTGTTTTGATCTCTGTGACAGAGGAATTGCAATAATGACTTCAACAACGTTGTAGGCTTTACTTAAAAAAAAAAAAAGTAAAAAAAGTTATAGTCACTATGTTCAGGAGTCTTCAGAGTGAAGAGGAGTCGTCATCATCATCATGCAAAGTAAAACTTCCTCTTATTAGTGGTGGGGGTTATTTCCCAAACAGAGTACAGGACAGAGAGTGAGGTTTGTGAGCCAGAAAAGGTCAGCAGCTGAGCAGGTGATCAGTCTTGATATATGACTGTACCAATCGGCCGCACATAAATCACATTCATTTTTCTGCTTTTGGCTAATACTTAAAGCTCCATTAAGCTTATTTGTGCTATTAACATTGAGTGAAATGACTCACTGTAATGTCAAAAGATCGCTGGTGCTGCTAATCCCTGCAGCGCTGAAGCTTTCAAAAAGGTTTTCCCTCAGCTTTTGGTTTTGATTTGACTGAACATATGGTCGACTATAAGGGCTCTCACTAACCCACCCACCATATATAGAAGCAAGTTACTTAACCTGCACAAAAGGGAGAGGGAGCAATTAGCAGGAAAACATCACAGTGGTGTTTCTCTCAGAAGCTAGCAAATCATGACTATAATGGCTGTTAACATTCAATTAACATTTCACACTAATGGAAAGAGAGTGGGCTCCATTGGGATGCCATTTTTACTCCACATGTGAAATACATGAAGTGGGCGCTTGCTAACATGTTAGCCATAAGAGCTATATGATATATATTACATACAGTTCTGGGATGTGTTTTCTGATTTCAAGTAGTCAAGCATTACTTTTGTCAAATTGAATGCACTTTTAAATGTTAAATGCTGTGTGTCGTCCTGAATATGAATTTAACACAATACAAGATTGATTGATACATCACTTTGCAAATAATACTCTTCTGACCTGTGTGCATCAAAGTAAACGCATTCAGAAACTACACATGGTGGATCTTTTTAATCCTAAAAAGAAACGATTTTTCCTCCAGCGAGAGAATGAATCAATTACTCAACAGCAGCAGTTTGTCATCTAAATATATGAATCACAGTCAGAGTCTCTTTTATGTCAGTAAATGCTTACAAAGGAGAAGCACGATGCCACACCTTTCTAATTATAGGGCATTTATTTATACGCATGCATCTTCTAAATAATGCATCTTAATTCTTGGATCTGCAACTTTGTGCATATGTTATTCTGTGCACATATTTCGTGCTTGTTCATTCTGATGTGCAAGTGCTGCAGTGCCTCAATGCTGTTTATGCTGTACCTTTCTTATTTCCCACCTGCTGAGAGAGCTGTCACTGCGGTAGAGAATGTAGAGGTCATGAGAATATGCTCTGTTTTGTGCCCCCCCGCCCAAAAAACCTTTCCATCTTCCCTTCCTTCAACTTCCTCTCTTGCCAGCGGCTCAGTGGCAGTGAAGAGTGGGAGTTTCACAGAGGGGAAACACTGGAGAGAGCGGCTATCATGGCGATGATGCCAATTAGAATAGTGATGTGCTCACGGGCATATTTGCATGCTCTGACACCACAAGCTGCACCCATCAACAGCCAATTATATGGGACATCCACCAGTCACCACTGTATACTGTGATTAACAGTCCTCTTCTATCACCATGGTGCAGGATTCAATGAGCTACACTTTACAACCCAGAGAATAAAAGAGTGAATGTGAATAGATGTAATTAATGTGTTGGCAACATTTTACATTCATTAATAAAACATTTTATCACAAACCATAGTGGTATTTAGTCAAGCAGGTGGCTTTGGTTTTTTTTTATCCAGGTTTTGAAATTTTCTACCTCCACCCAAATACATGTAGATGTATATGAACATGTAGATGAACAGAGGTAGTTTTTTTTTTTTCTTTTTTTGGAAGTAAGGTGAACTGAACCTTTAAAGTTATGGAGACAAGAAATCCAACTGTATTTTTGATCATATCTAAGGTTGGCTTGTTTTGGCAATAGGCATTGACTATATTTACATTCAGTAATTACCTCTGTTTTAAGTCTGCCATTCGTTAATTGCATTCAGATTGCCAACCTGTGCATGAGGGGATTCACAGGGAATGATGCAGCATGTAATCCATCGTGACTGATTGTGATTTTAACTCCCTGACATCGGCCCCGCTGTTCACTGCTCGCTCTGCCGCCGCCTCGTCGGAGCTGTACGCTGTATTCCTACAGCTGCTAGTTAAACATTAAAAGCATTCAACAAACTCCTCAGCAAGGTATCCAACCCCACCATGCCCTACTGCTGTGTGCTGCGAGTGGCATGAAATGAGACTGCAGTTTGCAACTGTTGACTGATGTCTTTATTAACACGACACGAGTTTGTTTGGCTGCTTTGAAAATACCAGTTGCTCTTCTGTTGTATTTCTGACAAAGCACCAAAGCATTCTGGGACCTGTTGTATTTAATCACACTCGCTGTCACGCCCAGTAACCATGGGAGTCACCAAATCAACCAGGACTGAAATCTTAAGCATTGTAACTTTAATGTGGGATTAGCAGTGGTGCGGTGCTTTGCCAAATCCCTTTAGTATCTTCTGCACATTAGCAAAAGAATGCTAATCAATAAAAGCTTGTTGGACATGGAGTGGCTTGCAGGGGAATACATGATACACTCGAGTTACATGAACCAGACCCATCACTTCATCCATAACCGGTAAAATAGGGCAGCGCTGCTCCACTTTCACACTGCTCCTCTTAACCTTTATCAGTGTCTGTGCGGATGTGAGTGAGACAGAGAGAAACCCACATCTCGACACAAAAGAAAAAGTCAGGCAGGCGCGGGGCGACTCGGCCATCATTCATGTGAATGGCAAAGCTGAGGCAAAGAGAAAGCCCTGAGATGTGGGAAGTGCCGAATTGTCGTCCAGCTGGAGCCGAGAATGCGCTATACGGTGGAGACTGTATAAATCCACATCTGAACACATATTTTGTTGACAGTCCTACTTCAATGAGCTGCCAGGCCGCCTAGTTTCCACTGACTTACCGGCCGAATTGAATAAACTACATGTAATCTCGGGCAGTCAGGATTTCAGCTATATTGGCTGGCTGTTTCCTAAGTTTGTCTTTAAGCCGCCGATAAGAGCAAATAAAAAGACAAAATAAACACTAAATAAAGCCACAAACACTATCAAAAGCCCTGTCCAGAAAATTCCAAAAACTAACAGCTTTCTTCTTCAAAAGTGAGACACAATATTTAGGTCTTTGGCAGCCTTCAAGGCTCCCCTTCAAAAGAACAATCTCAATCACAGCCTTCATTATTTGCTCTGCCAATATCAGTCGGCCACACTAAACTCCAGACCACTTCCAATTTTCCACTAGTTGAGCTTGAGACATTTTCTGTCATGTTTGTGTCTTTCCTTTGCCAGAGATATGAAGTCAGAAATCAGGGAGTCAAAGTCCCTTTTGAATCACTTGCTTCACTGTGGGACAAAATTCTCAAAGCTCTCCATTAATCCACTGCCAAAAGCAAGCTGGGATATGTCACGTCACTGAAAGCGGGAGGTGGTTACTGTGGTATTTTGGGCAGGAGGTTTAAAAAAAAAAATCTGTATCACCTTCTGAAAAATGCTTCAAAGGTGTGTGTGTGTGTAAATGGGGTTGGTGTTTGATGGCCCTTTATCAAATCTGTCAGAGAAGAATCAACTTATGATACATCAGCGTCCGGGAATGTTTCCTGACTAGCCCTGACGCTTGCTGAAACGGGAAACAAAAAGGATTTAATTTAATAATAATTTTCATGAAATGTAAATAATTCCTGACCAACCCCTTTTAAAAATTGCTGCTGCCTGTGTGTGGACGGGTGTGTGGGTGTGTGTGTGTATGTGTGTGTGTGTGTGTGGTGCTGGGTAACGTCCTCTTGTATACAAGCCTAGTCAGTCTGAATCCCAGAAAAATGTGTCCATTACATGTCTCAGTAACTCATTTCAGCGTGTGCTTATTTAATAAAGCAATTCCAGTTTCCTTTCATAGTGATCGTCGCTTCGTCTGACAGCGCAGCCAGCAGCCGCGCAGAGGAGGTACTCTGAAGAGCATATCTTAATTAGCAGCGACATAATGAAGAATACGTATGTGCCGGTGAGAAGTGGTATGTGACAGTTTCTAAGTGCCACAAGCTGGTGTTGTGTCAAGGTCTGTTGATATGCGTTTCCCCTTCCTAACCTGAGCGTATCCTTCGTGACATACCAGCCACAGTCAGAACGGTTATAGTATCTGAAAACTGAAAAATCTATTCTCAAATTGACTTCGATTTAGCGGTTTAACAAAGTTTAAAAGTAGTATTATAATTAAGACCCGAAATATTATATTTAACAACTAAAACTCAAAGAGCTGAAGCTATTTAAGAACTAAAACTCATCAAAAAGTTTAATCAGATTGAAAACCTGTTTCCCAAGTGACTAAATGACTGAATGTAACATTAGCATTGTGCTTTACTGCTTTGTTCAAAAAAACTAAAAGAGATAACAGGTTGTCAAAAAGATTCGACAGACTGTGCTAAAAGTAGCTTGTCAAAATGTTTTGATCGTTTCGTTTTTGTGTTGATTTGTGGCTTTACCAGTCTTTCCTGTTTTATCCACAATCCAAAAAGGTGCAGCTACAGGAACATGATGGCATGACGAGCATATTGCTCTTCAGTGGACTCTGTTCCTCTAATTATAGTATAAACTGCATCACTATTGAACCTGTTATATTATTGTTCCCCCAGATTTTGAATTTTAATAAATGTTATCATGACATCATCTATATTCTGTTTGTATTTGTAATTCAATAACAAATTAGTGTAATAAACAATTTTTTAAAAGTTCTATAAATTAATCGACTTAACTCAACTAATATCTGACTGATACCAGCTCCTACTGTAACCCGTCCGTCCAAAGTGCTGCCACTGTTCACCAATCACCAATGTTGCCTCAATTACATATTCTATTAACATAGTAATAAAGCATATTTTATATTAACTATTTAATTTGTTTCCCAAACAGTATCTGCTCACGACAGCGATTTCATGGGAAAAGATCAGTGTCTTGGTTGAATATCGAAAAAAGTCAACCGGTAAAGTCAAGAGGACTGAAACCGCAGTCTTTTCCTGACTTTAACCAAACTTCTTCTTCTTTTCACCAAGGTATTTTTGTGACATAAGCCGATCCTCCTGCAGGATGTAGGTGCTGCACTCTCTACACCTGGCAGCCGTCACCAACCACCCGCTCTGACCCCTATGCTGTACAAGAACGCAGAATTTCGCCAAGAGGAAGAAACATTGGCGTGGATCGGCACAAGAATTATGTTTCCTCCAAAACATACTGGTAAAGAATATTTAGTGTATCAGCATCATTTCTAGGAGACAGTGTGGCTTGAATTAACTCTTTTAAAAAAGTTTTCCTCCTTCTCTTTTATGTCCTAACATTTTGGGGGAAAGTTTCTCTTTTTTTTGTTTGTCCTCTTGAAGAGTTCAGGCTGTGTCAGGAACTGTGAAGCCCCTTGAGATGCTTCGGTTGATTTCAAGCTGTAAAAATAAACATCAGTTGACTTAACTTCTGTTTCAGTGGATTCCCGCAGTAAATGGCAACATCATACGGCCTTTTCAACTGAGCCAGCTGAGCCTAGACATTCATCATGATACCACTCCAGAGTATAGGCGCAGTGCACGAGCCAAAACACACAATACTCCACACTGGACGCGGAGAGAAGATGTATTGTGAACAAAATGTACACAAATTACCACGAGACTACCTTTCCTTTGTGAATACAAATTATGCTCTAGCAATTCTAATGTGCTCATAATAATTAGGATGATTCTCAGTTACAGTCCATTTGCTGAGACTGGATATGAATTCCAGCTCATTTACATGTGAATCTCTACTCTGCTGTAAAGGGAAAAAAAAACTACCCATCAGCACTTTCCTTATGCCAACACACTGTATATTCCGTTGTTATTCTTCTAATTGGATTTTTGTACCTAGAGATGAAAAGGCTGTAACAGACATGAATCATCTATACTACAGTGAGCACACACCAGCTCAGGGAAATTTGCACCAAGGGACCGGTGCTTTATGAGTTTAACTGAAAAAAAAAAAAAAAGCTTCATCCACCTACAAGTCAAAAGCACAACTCTCTTCCACTTTCATCCTCGGTGTTAGGGATGTTAGTGAACAAATCACGAGAGATAGCAAATGAGCCTGCCATCACATGGGAATGTCTCTTAGTAACACCTCTCTGACAGCGGCAGCGGCAAAAAATAAATAAAAAAATCAACAGCAGTGTCGAGCCCTTTATAAGCATTACAGCTGTTCAAGTGTTGAGAAGAATCAGAGTGCATCAGACAACATGCATGGTGGTTCCCAGTGTTTCACAGACAAATGCGTACATGTGTGACATGTCAGATGCTGCTACAGAGACAACATGTTGACGCAGCAAACAGGAGCTTAAAAACAATTTAGAGCACTCTCTATATATCTCTGCTCTGTCCTTGTCTGCTTTTATATGTAACTGTTCACTGCCTCTATTTATTTTATTCATTTATTTATTTATGTATTTGAAGGACTTGGTTTGAAAAATGCTACAGAAATACAGGTGTTCTTACTCACATTTTCCTTTATGACAGAAGAGAAAAGTTAAAGGAATGGAAAAGGGAGAAAGGAAAAAAGGAAAGGAAAGAGGAGAAAGGAAGGCATACTTTTGAAGATCCGCGGTAGTGTTGTATTTTTTCTTGACCTTGAAAATCAAAAGTAGAGGTGAAAACGGGTGGAAGGTTCATTCAAATGGGGCAACGTAAAGTGAACTGTTGGTGGTTTTTGGGGAAACTGGCTCTTACGCTGAGGTACAGACGTCTCGGAACCACATCTGTTTCTGACTTGAACCGATACGGACACGCGGACATACACACAGGTGACAAATTAAAGGATAATAAATTAGTGAAGTTCCTCGGTAGAGCTGAAACAATTAGTTGATTAAGCTATCGGTGGAACGACAGAAAGTTAATCTGCAAATATTTGAGAAACCGATTAATCCTTCAAGCAAATATTACCTATAACTTTACCTTGTTTTCTGCTTCTCTTTGGCTTATGTAACAGAAAACTGAAAACCTTGAGCTTCAGGAAACTGTGACACAAAGAAGCAGAGTATCATGTTTGTTTTTACTTGAAGAGCTCATTAACCACGTATAAGCAATATTTAATTGTTTTTCAAAGTCCATAGTTTATTAGGGTTAAAAGAAGCTTCATATATTAATGTCTCTGTCTGATGAAGGTCTAAACACCAATATTTCATCAATGAAGTGAGTACAAGTGCAAACGATTCTTTCTTTCTTTACACAATCAATTAATTGATTGATTGTTCAGTCAATAAATCAAGAACATAATTGCTATATTAATCAATACTAAAAATAAATGTTAGCTGCATCTCTCCTCCTCAGTGGTATGAAGATGACGAATTGGTTTGAGGAGGTGGAATAATGCTGTGCTGGTGCTTCTCCTCAGACGCTCGTCTTCTCTCGACTTCAGTGGAAGCACTACTGTATATTCCGGCGGCTGTCACCGCAGCTCTGCGGTATCTTCTTCTGAAAGGGCATCTGTCAGTCTCTCTCATACTCCTTTAGTGCTGCGGATGAATCAAACTGTACCAGCTCCACTCAAACTGGAGCTCTGCCACCCACAGTGGTTGAAAGACATCGGCATTATGCTCCGCGATGGCAGAGCTGCGATTTTGAGTCAATACTCGTATTCGATGTTAAATCTGGTCTGAGTTGTCTTCCAGTAGAAAATGAAAGATGCAGAATGCCTAATGGATGAAATATGGGCAAGATGTTTTTTTTTTTGTTTTTTTTTTAAACATGTGTTTTTAAACATTATGGAAATACATGATGCAAAAAGTAAAAGTAAAACTAACTGAAGAGAAGTGGAGCAGAGTACCATTGAAAAAGGCAAGGAAACTACTGCCTGAAACTAGAGCATATCCTAATAAGATGGCAGATGTATCATGTTTAATGGATAAAATGACCCAAATTCCTTTACCCCCAGCTTGGCACAGGGGATAATACTGGTTTTACCTACAGTATGTAGATGAAGATAGAGTCTAATCTGGCTTTGTCACCCAATTCCCAAAGGCACTGCATGCCTGCTTCCTCTCTGTCTCAGAAATCTGTAATTACTTCACCTCAACACTGACCTTATCTGTTGGTAGAGGCTCCTGTCCTTTTCTGATAAGACACAACTACTGTAGCTGCAGATACATACCGGGGGAAGAAAAAAGAAAAAAAGAGATGGAGAGGCTGGTGAGGTGTTTAAGTAGGCTTATGTATGTGTGTGTCTGTCCCCTGGGTCTCCTTGGAGCAGGGAGCTCCTCCTGTCCTCCTTCCCCTCGCTGCCACCAGGGGCCCAGGCTGGGGCGTCTGCCCACAGGAGGTGGGTTGGAAGCTGCTGAGTTTGATGCAGGGAGGCTACAGTAATGACACACTCCATCACACCTGACACCAGACAGCAGTGAACCCCAGACACAAGAAGGCTGCTAGGGAGGACTAACAGCCTCAAATCCGCTCCTTAAAAACAAAGTCAGATACTTGAGCAGCAGGATGATGGAGGCTCGGGTTGGGCTAATGAAGACGGAGAGCTGACACAGTGCTTCTCTCACAGACCCTGACCCGGGCACGCAGATACGTTCATCACACAACAAGATCATTAGGAAACTTTCTCTGACCAAGTCTGACAGTAATAATTTGCTAAATCAGAGCAGGAATATTGTGTCGATACACATTATCCAGGGAGTCCCTTCTCATAAGCCAACACATACTGGCACTGAACGTTCAAAAACATTGTTATTTAACTTAATCCAGAGTCTTACAGAATGATCCAATTTTAATTCTCTGTTTAGTGACAGTGTTGCATCCCCCGATCGGTCTCTCCCCGAATCCTGGCTGTCTTTTGTGCATACTATCAAAGGCAGAAAGAGCCCAAAAATTATCAAACAAAAGAAGAAAAAAAATACTGTGGTGATCACATGGTGATTAACTGTCAATCAGTTCATGCCTTGAATAAATTCCAGTTGATGATAGCAACTTACAGGCTTGAAACACTGATTGAAAATCCCAGTCGGACGGTGGAGGTTTGCCTGTGCAGTCTTACTCACATGAGGAGCACATTACAGAAAATCAATTGGGGAAAAAAAGACTTTACCACCACCATTCATTGACATTTAAAATTTTCCCTCATTAGGCTGCCTAAGGCAGAAGGAGTAATTATTCGCAGAGGCCTGTATGAGCTACTGCACTGGAACCACAGCAACCAATTGATCTCAACGTGGGTTATTCTGCTGGAGTTGCCCCATTGATTAGAGACCCAAGGGCCACATATAATTTCCTTTGTGCTCTCAATGCGTTCGGTGTCCTGCGCGGTTGTGACAATACAACCACCCAGTCAAACAAGAGGAGCTTTCTGGTCAGAGATAGCGGCTGAATCTCGAGCCCAGCGCTCGCCAAGAACCAGGGAAAAGGTTTCAAGGTTACAGACAGCATCATGTGGAAGTATTAACCTGATTTCAACTCATTATCATTCTTCGTGCAGCGCCCTCCTCTTAGCTGGCGCGTCAATGATCAGGTAATGAAGTAATGAATGCTTGCTGCTCTGCTGAGCAGAGCTGGCACTGCCCTTCAGACGAAATTAAAACGTTACACCTGAGTTGCTCATTTGGAGTAACATTTTTAGTTCTTCATGCATGGCTTAGCAAAGACTTAAATCTACCCATGCATATCACTACTACTAATCTTACAACATATACATTAAACCTTAAGAAACATTAGCAAAGAACTATGAACTGCAAAAGACTAAGAGGGGCCAATGGACAGAAAACAGTATTAACAACTCTATCATTAATCTAATGTTCCATTCCAGTGTAACAGCCTTGTTCTTGTCCTAATGATAGTTTTGGCCAGTCTGATGAGCTGCTTAGCAGGTAAGAAAAAAAAGGGGGGGGGAACATACCTTCCAGCTCACTGGCCTCTTTAATGAGCAAAGCAGAATGTCATTTTCTGCCTGCTGGTCACAAAAGCTGTGCAAGTCATATCATTATGAGATCTTTAAGGTGGAGAGCTGCCGACATCTCTCCTCCTTCATTAGCCGAGTGTGAGCCATCAGTCCACTTCTTGACATAGGTCCACACATTAACAACTTTGTGGGAAGCACAATGGTCAAAAGAAAAAAAAAAAAGAGCAGAAAGGACAAAAAAGAAACGAATACAAGTCCCCGCAAAGAACGGATTAGATGGAGAAGAGAGCTAGAAACAGGGAGTCTGACATTGAAATGTCACGGTTGACAGTATTCAGCCATAACGAAAGCCTTACCCTTCATGTAACCTTAAACAAACCCCAATCCAACACCAGTCTTACCAACCTTACCCAAACTTCGATTATTAACAAACTGCTTTCGTGGTTCACATTATGTGAATTATATGATTATATGATTATTATTATTATGGACAGCATCTAATGATTATTTTCAGTATCCATTGATAGCTCAAAACAGAGGAAAGGCTGAAAACCCTAAAATTAGAGAAGCAGGAAGCAGAGGATGTTTGGTATTTTGCTTGAAAATTAATACGACAATTTATTGATTATTACAATTGTAATTAATTATTTTTGTTGGATAAAATTAGCGCTCAAAATGCAAACGTAATTTAACAGGTAAAAAGTCTAATTCATTTGTTTTTCACATAATCTGCAACATAACAACAAAATATGATCTGTTCGGAGTTTGTGCCCATTTCACAACATTTAATCTGATTCTGTGTTGCAACAGAAATCAACACTGATAGTCAGCTGTTTTGAAGATTTAATTAGGACATCATTCAAAAACCATCATGAGACCGAAAGACAGAGAGAGAGAGAGAGAGAAAGAGGATCAAAGGGGCGTCAGAGAGGTAAAGCATTTGAAAGAGATTTTTTTAAACCAAGTCTTCACACTATAACTGAAACACAGACAGCTGCAGTGTGATTTGTCAAGAAAAAAAAACAATAGCCGGTGGCAGTTTATTCCTAATTAAATCAATAATAACCCCTCTTTCAGCCACAACAGCAGCCCCGTTTAGGCCGTAACTACACCTTAAACATTTATGTACATGGATGATTTATAGGCCAAATGAGATGAATAATGTAGACCAGGCCACATTGTTAGCCAGGCATCTGGTTAATTCAGGCCACGTAAACGCCTCTTCATTATGATGTCCTCATGCTGTTCAAGCATCTGCTCCTCTCACTGTTGCTGAACCGATTATCCACCGGCCTCCATCAGTCATTATACAACAGGTAGTTTCAAACAAACCGTCCGATTGGTCGCATACGCTCTTAACTAATGTTAATAATTCCAAACACGTTACGTAGAGGCAACATTGGATGATGCAGCTTGGCACAATTCTCTGGTCTTAACTGGTCTAATTAGGCATTACATTTCAAATTGCCAGAGGGAATATCAGTTCTGCTTTGGATCAAATTCGGCATCTTGTTGCTGTGTGGCCCAAAGGTTGCAGATTTAACTTGACTTTTCATCTTACGCTGCACACGTTATTACTTTGGAGAATTGTACTGCGATCCATGAAAACAGGAAGAAATGTTGATCAAACCTCATAACACAATATAAAAGCACTGGACAAAAAGAACAGCTTAATGATTTTACCATTCTCGCAGCCTGCAGTGGGACTAAAAGTGCTACAGGAAAGGTCAAAGGTTCATTACAATCAAAAGGGAGTAAATTAATATGCCTGGCAAATACTACCCACAGTACCTTTCAGCATTTCTTGGTTTGACCTGTTGGTGGCGCTACAGGGAAAGTTTTAGTTTAGTTTCCGGGGGCACTGTATTTGTCATGAGCCAAAGTCTGAAACTTTGAAATGAACATTTCAACACATTGAAACTAAAACTACAAGACACCAGCCATGCTGCCACCTCTGTGAGGCTGTAATCAGGCACAGTGGTTGTTTGAGCCATATGCTACCATGCTTACATTTAGCATTAATGTTAAAGCAGTAATGTTTACCATGGTCACCATCATAGTTTAGTCAATCTGACGTAGTTAGTTTTGCGGGTATTTGGTCATAAAAACTGATGGTGGCAAGTGAGGGGACTCACCCAGCTGTTCAGATTCACTTTAAGAGGTGCAAGAATGTCTTTACTGAATTTCATGCCAATTCATCCCAAAGCTTTGAGACATTTCCCCTTGAAACCATAAATGTCTACTCATGGTGGCACCAGATGTAAAGTCAAGTGATTACCAGAGTCAGTAGGATACATCTTCTGGATGCCATGAATGGTCTGCACAAAATTTCATGGCAATCCATCCACTAGTTGTCGAGATATTTCACTCTGGACAACAGTGGTTGGACTGACCTGCTAACTAACTGACAGGCCAACAGAGTAAACAGTAGAGCCATCCTGTTATTATGGCTAAAAACAGCCCGATAACACCTGCAAGTGAACCACAGCACACCATAGGCCCTCTGCACCAGTACAGCCCCTACCATCACCACATGATAAAACAGAGCAGAGGGAAGATTTCCTCTCACAGTATTTATATTTTACTCTCATGCTGCATTAGACAGCTGCTTCACTCAAAGACTCTCTGTAACCATCATTGCAGGTACACAGACACCTCGGCGCAGCTAATGGAGTTGTATCAATAAATCTGTGTCTTCAAATCCTTGACCTTGAATAATAAGGAAATAAAAATTCTGTCAGAACTCACTGGTGTAAAGTGAGGCATGACTAACACAAAGCCTCTCTGAGCCTCTGACTAGACACAAAACAGCAAAAAATAAATATAAAAATTGTAAATGAGGTGCAATTGTTATTCAGTTATTCAGCTTATCCATAAGTAAAGCTTGTCACTGATGAGTGTACAAAGCCTGTTGCTGTGACACCCATACTCTCCCAAACAAAAACCTGCAGCAGAGAGAATACAATGGTAAACATACAGAATAATTTGCCCCTAACGTAATCACTTAAATATAAAAATGAGCCGTAGCCTCAGACACACCAGACAGCAGCAAAAACCCAAAGGCTCAGTCCTTGACAATTGTACTTGTATTATTACCAGGACGCATCACAGTTTAGAAGGCAAACTTCCTGATCAACTTTGACCTACCTTACTTAGTGTAGTTTACCTGCAGCACACAGTTTATTTGCAGTGAGGGATTATTATCGACACTTTGAGTGCTATAAAGTGATTCAGATAATCTGGATAAACTGTTGGCTTGTTTATAATATAACGATGACTTTGGTGAGTAAAATGTTACTGTAATAAATAATAAAATCATGTCCAAAACTATGAAAATTAGATCCAAGTTTTAATGAACCAAAATGTACAATTTCCAAAGTTCAAGATGTCATTGTTTTTTGTAGAATTTTGTTGTTAATGTGCATCTATTCAAGATGTCTTTAAGATGCAGAATGTAGAAAAATGAAGTCTCTCTCTTTCAAATCAGCTTTGATCACATTATCTTAATTAAGAAAAATATTGACAAAATACAATTCTAAAAAAGTAGACAGTACATCTACAATGTGAGCAAAACAATCAAGAATTAGCACAAACAAATGTAAATGTAGCATTCTTCTGCAAAATACAGTGAAGGAAATTATTCATTGAAAAAAAAAAAAAGCTTTCTCTCTCACATACACACACATTAAACACATGCAGAGCAATGTCCTGCTTGTCATTTTTGCTGAAGATACGAAGAGATAACTCTCTCTCACTGGTTTCTAAGATCTTTGTACTAATATTCCTCCTGGTCTTCCTCCTTGTCCAGGACTGTTTCTACCGACAATTCGAAATTCAGCTTTAAGTCAGAGAGAGACAACATACTGAGCGACTGAGACACAAAGACAGAGGAGAAGACAGCCTGGTTATTTTAATAATACCCCTCATGTCCCGTTTGTGTTACAGCGATCTCTCTTAAAACACTTACACGATGTGCGTTTATGCATGCAGAGAGAATGTGGCTGTGCACTAATCGGAGCAAAAGCATGACCTATGGATGAGCTAAATAACTGGATGCCATTTTTGTCCAGAGCTGTCTCCATGACAACTGAGGAACTCCATTCACAAGGCAAAAAAATGTACATGTAGTTAAAAGCTCAGGGGAAAACTAGTAACTTTGGTTCAAGTGTTTTCAGTCTGTTAGCCTGACCGACTATTTCTAATTTCCAAAAACTTGGCATGTAAGAAGGTATTAAATTAAAAGGTTCCACATTTTACACTTCACTGGTGTTTTATCTGAAGTTTTGATATCGATAAGAAGAACGATGTAGTTTCAGTTTAGTTTTACATCTCCTCTCTGACTTCTCTCTACAGCTCTAGTAACAACAGGTCGGCTCTTTCCTGATTGGCTGACTGTTTCCTGACTTATCGAATCAAAATATGGCAAAGTTCAAGAAAACACTGAGAGAAAACAAATCCTACAAGGTTGGATGGTGGGTTCTGGGTGGGCAGAGCTTGGGGCATGACCGAGAGTGGAGTGGAGAGTGTCTTTGTTGTGACAGCACAAATTTACAGGAAGTCCTGACGGCTGGTTTTAAGGCTCAGTTTTCTGAATACAGGCTGTGAGCATTTCTCTGTGGACTGAGGCTTTGATACTTTCACAGTATTAATAAAGAACATAGACCTGCTTTATAATTAAAAAAGACATGGACGATTACATTCTAAACAGAGGATGACCCTTTACCATTTTGAATGTTTTTGAGCTTTCCTCTGTTACGCCAGTGCCATTGTCGGGTCAAAATGTCAGTTTTAAACACTGGACATCCAATTAGCAGATTACAAAGTTGGTCAAGCACATTGAAATGGTTTGATTTGAATGACGCTGTGACCTTTCCACGACCCTCAGGACAAAAGGTACATTTTAACTATCCTGCTATCAAGGCTCTGAGTGCAGCAGAATTTTCAGTGTGTTGTTCAATCTGTGAGTATTATTGTGCAGCGGATGCCAGTGGGGCTTTAGACTTGATGAAAAACTAATTCCTGTACACAGTCCACTGAGGGAGAAAGTGCTTGCTGGCAGAGAGCAGAAAAAGCAAAAAGGGGGTTAAGTAGATATTGAAAGGGAGTTGCTTTTGTTTGGAGCCCATTTCAGTGCTGTATCCCGAAAGAAGGAGCCAACAAGGAGAAACAAGTTACTTTCAACTCAACCCCGCACCAAGGTTGGCTTTCATATCATATCTAAAGATTACACATGCAGCAGGGTCCAGGCTAAACTGGGTGCCAAATAAGGAGCTGGCAGCAGGAACTGAGCGGTGGCGAGAGCAGCGGCAAAGGCCCCCTGAGAAACACCAGCCAGTCTGCACATGAAATGACCTTCTGCGAGGAGGGGACAGCCGAGTGGTTGTAAGTGACAGGTACAGCCAATGTCATTACTGCGATTAGCTATTCAGGTCCAAAACAAAGAGCTGACTCCGAGTGTGTGACAAGGGCGTATGTACTGGGTGTCTGCCACTAATTCAATTAGGAAAATTCGGAGATTGCAATTACATACTACAGTTATGTAAGCATCTGACCTTGTCTAAGCTCCACTGTGGCAGTATTGCAGGTAATATCATACGAATCTGTGTGTGGGAGAGAAATGACCTGCAGTAACTGAATGTGTTCCAATGAAATGCATCTGAAAATGATAGGTGGAGGAGGTAGAGGACCGAAAAAGTCATTGACTCTGCATTAGGGAACCCACTGCGGCTCTCTTTTCACTCCACACATCTGAACGCAACAACATTTTGTATTTCAATATGTATCATTTCTCAATGTCTGAGCTGTTGCTGAAGCAACACAGAAAATTCATTTTTCATCTGGACAGGTGAGTCATAACGATTTTCCCAAAGAGGTGCAGGCAGACGGAGCAGCAGCGTTTGGTCTGGGTGTCAGTGACTTTGACTGTTAGTCAGAATTTATTTGTAGAAGAATGGAAAAAAAACAAAGCTGATGTATTGTGACCCTAGACAGAGGGCAAAGCCGCACAAGCATTTACAACAGCAAAACTCACTGTGGCTGGCGCTTTTGCTCGAGGAGATGAAACACATCCGTGCTGAACTTTTGCATAGTGCAGAGTTCAACTTTGGTGAAGTTTGACACACAATTTATGCAGTTGATGCCGATTTTAACAAAAATAAAATACCTCAGAATATTCCAGATTTTTTACTAGCAACAAAGACACTTGAATAAGAAGCTCAGGTGCTTTTCTACTGATATTTTAAACTAGAGTTCTTATTGTTGTTGTAACAATTACAATTACAAACAACAATTGTTCAGCCAGAGCCTGAAGATATACAGGGCTCCTCATGAGGAGCTCACCCAAGGCCCAAGTCTTATATCAGTGCAATCAACATTCCCACTGGCCAGGAGATATTTTTCATATTATCTAAGAACAGTTCAATACCTTATTTAATAATAGGATGATACAATCTGTTCAGAGTTCAGAAAACTTTATCGTCCCTCCAGGGCACACAAACAACATACAAAAGCCCACTGGACAGCAATTACAGCCGTCACAGCAAACAACCAAATAAAAAAAGTTGTATCTCCTCATCAATAAGCCACAATAAAGTGCTGCTGAGCAGTACAGCCAAGGTTTAGTGCAGATTAAGCGCCTGTTGCTCTTCTTGATATTTCGAGTTCACTGCATCATCCTAACCAGAGCCCACAGCAGTCCAGGAGACCGGAGGTAAAGCTGCTGCAACACTGACTCCTCTGTGAGCAATCTGGATTCATTAGAGTAACATTCATCTTCAGGTTACTACAACAACAACTACGAGGTAGCGATCAGAGTGCAAAATAGTCAACGAAGTGCTACTGGAATATCTTCCTGTCAATGATTGTCTGAATGTCAAACACCAATCTTGGTTCAATCAAGTATATCTCTTTTGTTACCGAGGTCTGAGTCGAGTCTGCAGCTCTGAGATAAACATTTCTTGATTGATCAATTCACTCATCAATTTAATAATTTGGGGCTGTAACGAGTCCAACTGCAGACATTTCAGCAAACTGTACTCCAATAAATCACGGGGGTTTCCTTTAGAGTACGCTACAGATTTCCAAAAGCTCCACTTTAACTTCAGGGACAGCATCCCAGCGAGTACGCACAAAGTGGAAAATCATGTACTTGATGGAAAGGTTGTGCCGTGGGATTTATTTTGTTGTTAAAAGGGCAGTGTGGAGGCTTGTGTTGCGTGATGTCATGGACAGGACCAGCAGGATGTTTGCTGCACACACTATCTAGAATAACGGATGGTCAAAGAATAAAAATCTTTAGATTTCACTCCAGCCCCAATTCATCTCCAACGTTGAAAATCTGAAGTGCTGCAGTACAGCATAAACTGATATCCTCAGTAACACTGCAACTATCATTCATTATCAGTTAATTTAAACAGTGGCATTCTGATTAACTAATTGGGTCTATAAAATGTCAGTAAAAAAAGGCAAATTTCCCATCACCAGTTCCCACAGTACAAGGTGTTGTTTCTAATTGCTAAATGTACATTCTGGTTTAAATTTAATTCACACTGATTCATGTGACAACATTATTTTTTAATGAGCTTCAAAGTTGATGTTTGACCTTAAATTCTAAAACTGACTTTTAAGCCAACATGGTCGAGAAGTCCATAAAGAAATTTTAACATCTACAATTCAGTGACAACTGAGCAAACTCCATTTGCTGAGGAAGATCATGTTATATGGTTGAAAGCTTTTAGTTCTCATTAAAATTTTGTCACTCATGTTAAAACTGAATTTTGATTGATTTGATTGATATATGTTTTGCATTATTGATCATTATTACCTTTATAATGCTATTATACGGTTCAATGATTGTTATCAGCATTGGCACTAATTGATTGATTGACTTTATTGTCCACCTCAGTGGAAATTTGTCTTTGGCCTCTCCAATAAATGAATACCGGAGAGCAGATCTTATACAATAAGAGGACGAGTAACAAGTGTTCCCAGGTGAAGTCAATCGGTTGCATTATTGATGGTACTGATAATTAATCTACGTTCTTGTGCCATGTTATAATATATACATAACATGCTGGTGCAGATAGAAAATCATCTATCCATCACTTTTTTATGGAACACCACCACGTTCATTGACCGCTTCATCCCAGCTCAAGGCAACACACTGCCTCTCTGTGCTCCGTCAGTGTGTTGCCTAAATGTCTTTACTTCTGTGATGTTTTCTTTGCATCGATCTCAGACAGGGACAGACACAGGGGGAATTTCCATGAACTCTCCAGTGTCTGATCCACCTTCAGATTAAGTCTAAATCCTAACCTAAGGTAAAAGTCCTTCACTTGGACACAGTGACTCGCGCGCTGCGGTCAAACAGGTACGAATTGAAGCCGTTGCCCTGCAGTAAGCCAGAGGATTTTCTTCTTGTAAGCAACAGTGTCAAAAACACAGACAGGTGTGGCAGGGATATCCAAACGGATCAAGTTAGTCAAATAGAGGATAATGTTACCGTGTCATATGCGCAAACAGAAACATATTTGAGATCCTCTGTTACTGTGGCAGCAAATGTTTATCTGGTTAGTATAACTCCAATGAATGTGTTGAATAATTAATCACATTGCCTGTTAAGAAAAAAAATTGTAGACTCCAAAGATCTGTCAGACTTCAGAAATGGAGGGCTGTCTGTAAAGTATAGAGCACTGATGAGCAATTCTATTTCCCCGATGGGTGAAAGGTGTGAAATATAGATGGGGGATAAAGGGAACATTCAATTCATGCAATAATGATGATGATGATGATGATGATGAGCAACATGGGTCAAAGACATTTAAGTAGTTAGTGACTGAATTCATTACAGTGTCTGGAATGATTACTTTAAGTCTATTTGTAGGAGCAAAAGTAGGAGAATTAAATGGTAGCACAGGAAAGTGATGTAATTTCCCAGAATGCCTCCAAAGAAGGGATGCACTTACTTGGTTTGGGAGACTGAAGTGGGGGGGGGGGGTTTCCAATTAAGAAAAAATGTTAGTGTTAACCAAACCTCCCATATCACATCCTGCTGTGTGATCATGTTTTGATTTGTAGGTTGCTCCAGAAAGATTCCTCCACTTACAAACACGTTTTTCATGATGCTTTTCATTGCACAAACATTTCCTTCTATCAGACATTGTAGCTGCTGAAAATACCAAATAACAACTGGCCTAAAATGAGCCTACAAATTAATCATCAGTTTCCACCATCATCATTCATTTAGCTGACATGTTGAATATGCACAGAAGATCTTTTCCTGACTTCTAAGACACTTTTTCTCATTGCAAAATGTTGTTGCTGTTAGTTTTTTTTTTTTAAAACTGCATTTTAGGGACACTAGGGGGCATCATCACTCCACAACAAGCTAGCTATCAATTATCATAATGTCGTTATGGCTAAACGTGTTAGTGAGCAGTTGCCTGTTTACAGTCTGGCTTTGTCTGAAAGTAACAAAACCACAAATCACTAATTAACTCTTAATAAGCGTAAAATCGACAAGTTTCCAGCATAGCATATGAAAGAGGCAAGCTGCTTCTCCCTGTGTCGAGTTGTTATGCTAAGCTAAGACACTCAACAGGCAGATGTGAGAGTGGTACTGATCTTATTTTTATTTATATTTCCCAAAATGTTGAAATATTCCTTTAAAATGATAATATTGACTTGTGGATTATTGTCAGCCTGTTAGTCTTTGCTTCATAACCACTGGCCTTGTTTACTCTGCATTTGAATGAGCCCAGAGGGCCGGACTGCTCTCTGTGTATGTCACAGTTTAGGCATCAATAAAACAGGGGCTGTGAAGGCCAAAGAACCTACGTGGTAAAAGTTCACCTGAAGACGTGAGGATTAACCGCCCTCTCTCACATTTATAGATGCTTAAAACCATTTAATGAGCCTTGAAATCAATAAAGTGCTGTTTAGTACACAAATCAAATTGCTCTGAATTTCAAGGCTATTGGGTCTGCCAATTTGCTTTGAATGGAAAAATAATTCCCTGCACTTAAGAGTGAGATGATCGGGGCGTCGTGTAGCGTAGTGGTCTAAGCAGGCGCCCCATGTGTAGAGGCTACAGTCCTCGCTGCAGTTGGCCCCGGTTTGAATCTCGCATCGGACGGCCCTTCGCTGCATGTCACTATACTATCAAATAAAGGCATAAAAAAGCCCAAAAAATATACTTAAAAAAAAAAAAAAAAGAGTGAGATGATCACGTTATCAGGGATATGATATTCTAATTCTTCTTCTCTGGTTTTATGTTTTTATTCCTTGCGCAAAGTTGTCATCAAAACCAAATTTACTTAGTGGTTGTCAAAGTGGTGAGAGAACAACTAGGAGGAAAAAATTGGATTTCTGATTCAGACTTATTTTGTGGGATGACTTCATCAGCATTAATCCTCGACAAAAAAATCTTGAAAAAGAAGGTTTTAGTGAATAAATACACAGTCACACTGAGACCTTAATAACTATAATCAGAATGCAAATCAAAAAAAGAAAATGGCAATTGCATCCCTTTGTAACCAACCTAAATCCAGTCCTCATATAAACTATCCTCATTAGTGCCCTCTGGGAAAGTGTGATTGGTAATTCGGGATATATTCTTCTCTCTGCAGTGTTTATCAGCTGTACAAAAGCATCTCATTACAAGCTATATCGCTGCACGCTACTGAAAAGTCAGCATCAAATGACGGTAAATATAGTTTGGTTTAATGGGTTTTCATTTCAGCACTTTAGGCAATCAAACCTAGAATATTTGAGACTTTTTGTATCAACTGTGCAGAAGCTTAAACTTAAGGTAAAAAACATGAGCCCATGAAGAAGACATCATTGCACTTCTGCATCATAGCCAAGTTTTTAAACAAACATCCAGAACAGTTGGATCTGACAGCTGCAGAGTTTAAATACAAACTTTGACCAACAGCTGATCTGCCACCATCATCTCAAAGTGGCATGGGGGGAAAAAAAACAGCATCACATCAGGCTAAAGTGCTGCTGTTTTGTTTCTCTGATGAAAGGTATCACGAGCTGTGATTGCTACTTTGAAGACAATGTGTGAGCTGATTTGCAAGCAGGTGGTGTCAGCTGGTGCGTCTGCAGGTCACGGTGAAATGCAGAGGGGTAAACATGTGATCAGAGCGGAGTGCGGCAGCCGATGAAGTGGTTGACCTTTCTGTCCGACCCCGTACATCTATGGCAAGGGGGGCTCGGTAATCATGATTAAATTCACACTCTCACCGGCCTCACGTTGACCTTCCAACAAAAGCTTCAGAGCAGCTTTACATAAACACCTTCACATCCTCGCCATGTATTGTTAATTGAGAATAAGCAAATGAACTGCATTGCAACACAAGAAAAACTGAGGATTCCCGAACGAATTGCTTGTTTTGGCGAATGTTCTGTTTGAAGAAACATTTGCTTTAAATGAGATTAAGCAACATTTTGCAGGTGTAACACACCTCTGTAGTGCTACTGAACTTCATTACAAGCTGCTGATAGTCTCTCCAAAGCTTCCTGCCACAACAGCTTCACAATGAGACTTTCTTTACAGATCCAAAAGTCTAACAGACACTTTGCAAAGTATTATAGGATGAAATTAGTGGAAAGCTCTGAAGCAGGATGTGTTTTTGTAATGCAAAACATTCAAAATGGCTTCCCTGATTGATGCACGCACTAACGATCAAACAATGAAGAGCTGGATTTATTTTAAATTTTAACCTAAACACTTGTCAACCGCCTGTTACAGAAAAGTGTAGCTGTATTATATAGAAATTATTAAAACATTAACAAGCTAAATACAGAGATAGTATGCAGCATTAATATTATTTACAGAGTTCACTATACTGATAAGTACATTTTGATTTATATAGTATTTTACTGTGGAGGTTTATAACGTATTTCACAGTAAAGTGCAGTAAGGAGATACAGGGTCCTACAAGAACAACACTAATGCACCAAACAGTGCAAAGACGACACCCGGCTGTGGATTGTTATTCTGGTGAAATACCTCAGGGAGAAGTTTCAACAGTCGTCGTTCTTTGATCATGTTCTTTGTGAAGCTTTAGAGATTTCGCTACTTATGGATTTAATGCTGATGAATCTTTTTGTCGTGTGTTCTTCTCACATCGAGGCAAACCGGTGAGTCAAGCCGAGTTAATTTGTTTAGCAGCTGCTTGTTCAAAGCGATGCTTTAATAGTGAGGAGAGGTTTAAAGACTGCTGCAGGTTGGGGGAATGATTTAATGGTATTTGTTAAACAGATGCTGGTGTGTGGTGAAGCCGTGGTTTATCAGAGCGCAAAACAAATATTTAATTAGCAGCATTATGACTGGAGTTAGCATGGGCAGAGCTGTTTGATGCAAGCAACACCACACAGTACTGGTCAGAGAAGGGAAATGACTCAATAAATGTGTTTATAAGGCAGAATGTAAGAGTCTAGCTTAGTGCCATCCTTCACTTTCATACCACTCACAGCCACCATCAGATGACAAATGGTATCCAACCAACCCATTCACTGTAACCGTCTCAATTAACTCAGCTCTCACCCAAAGAACTGTAAGTGCGTAAAAAGTTTTGATTCCATTTTCATGTGCTCTCCATCTCTTTTGTCATCACTGCTTTCTCATCTGACACACGGCCACTTCAGCCATAATTAATCGACAAACCACAGGCCTAATGGGAATAATAGGTGTCTTGGAAGAATCAATACTACAATGCAACCCCACCCCTCCTCATGCATCATACAGCTTTCCATCCATGAGAGGTGACAAAGCATTACCTCGAGTCAAATTTACGCCGCTTGTTCACAGCGCGTCTGTCTAGCAGCTACATTAAGAAAAGGACAAGTAATGTCTTCCTGGCTCTCAGGAGGGAGTGTGAAGGTCGAGAAAGACTGTCACAGCTGAGGTGCATGTTTATAGATCAACTCTGACTGAGTGCTCCTTCAGAAAAGTGCCTTCATTACCCAATCGATGATGCGATTATATCATTGTTACTTTCCACTTCATTATGGAACAGTGTGAGCTGAACACACATCCTCCAGGCTATATAAAGACACAGCCTTTCTCTTACACTGTGTGTGTTAATTTGTCCTTGGATGTTTCATTGTCAGTTAACAGCCTGTCATCCACACTGAGACAGTAGCAAACAAATATTTACCTTGATAAACGCTGACAGCTCATTAGCGGCGTCACTTCAGGACCATGGTAAAAATACAGCGACGCAGCCACTTATGACGGATTTATCAAGGTGTTCCATGTGGAGGCGTTTTGTGTGCGTTACCTGTTACAGTCGACGTGCAGCAGCAGGTGGGAGGCGCTGATGGTGAGGGCGATCTTGTGCCACTGTCCATCGGCGAGGCGGTAGGGGAAGGACTCGGAGCGCGGCTTGCCTTTGAAGCGGTAGTGGTAGCGGATCTCCTCTCTCACCCCGCTGCTCTCCAGCTCAAAGTAACTGCAGAGGAAGAGAGGTGGTCAGAGGTTAAGAGACACTCGGTCTACTGGTTCAGGGTAAAGAAATATCTCAACTCATGGAGGAATAAAACATTATGGGTAGGAGGTTTTGTACAGAACAGGTTAGTGAGCTAATTTGTAGATCTTTTTTTTTTAGGTAAAACATAAAAAAATAAATAAAAAAAAAGTGAAGGGGTGAATATTTTCTGAAGCCATTTTATTTATGATATTTATTCCTGAATGAGTTTGAAAGCTTCTGAAGTGGCTATTATATAATCAGTGACCCAGTGATGAAACAATTAGATGACTGATTTGTCAATCAACAAGAACTAATCCCACTATCTGAATAACTGATCAATGGTTTAAAGTCATTTATGAGGCAAAAATGCAAAACATTTGCTGGTTCCATCTTCTTGATTGTGAATGTTGCTGCTTTTTTATGTTTTATATTATTATAGGTTGAATAAAACAAGCAATCTGAAGATGACATCCAAGACTCTGAGAACTTGAAATAATTATTTTACAGTATTTCTGATATTTAAAAGACTAAATAATCAATAAAAAATTACATGAAACACTGAAGTTCTACTGAAAATTTCCCTGATATTGTTTTTCGGTCGCTGTTTATTAGGCCCTTATTGAGTAAGTTAACAACTTGACCCGAAGGTGGCACTAAGTTAAAGTTCACAGTATCCAATGTTGTAAGGCTTCTTTCTCTCTGGAGCGGGATTAGTAAATAAAATGCGACTCTGACAATTAGAGTTTGACATTTGTTGTGTAGAAGGAGATCACTAAAATCATTCTGATCCACAAAGTCTATTCAAAATCTGGCAGTTTTGTTTTCCAGACACATATCATCAACAAGACAGTTCTTCAAGGGCAAACTGAGCTGATTGTATCAGTAGAATTAGCCTCTGGGGATCTTGATTATTGATACAAAATTTCATAAAAGTCTGGGCCAATGTTTTAGACAGACTAACCATTCAAATATCCAACATCATCTTGGGGTTTCACTGCTGTCTCTGTTTAACACAACAATATATTTACACAATAAAAAGCTAGTTATTAAACTATGAAAATTAAATGTCATTTAGTCTCACAGGCAATCCCCCTGTAGCTGTGGTCTGGTAAAACCCACAGTCAAATTGGCAGAGTACAATGATTTGTTGATCCCATATTTATTAAAAAAGGGCCACCATCATCCTAACCTCTGAACACACATTGTAATTTAATTCCCCAGCCGACACACGTAACAACAGAACGTGTACACACGAGGAAGATGATGCTTGAACAAACAACAACTGAGGTGACTGCTCAGTGCGAGCTTCCAGAGATATTTCTGTCTCAGTTTCACCCACCATCCTCACTTTGTGGTGTGTCTGCAGGCGTTCGACCTGCAGCTCGTCTCCGCACCGTGTGCGCTCTTGTTCTCCACCCTCATCAGCCACGCCGAAGTAAGAGCCAGCCAGCCGCAGACAGCTGCGGCCCGAGCGCCGCAGGCAAACAGTCATGACATTTCAGCTCCCCTGCAGCTGCAAATGACCCCCAATACTGGAACCACTGGACCCCCAGCGCACACACAAAATATACTGTATACGATGAACACACCTTTAACACATACATTCATACAGAACCTCGCTAGAACTTCACCTGTCCCAACATATTCAGGCACAAAAACACACATCCAAACACACCCACCCACACACACACACACACACACACACACACAGGGATCAAGCCCATTCAATACCAAAGCTCAACAGCTCTCATGCATATTTATGGGAAGGGAGAGTGGACCCACTCCACAGAATATCAATCAAGGCTGTGGGGCAGCAGATTTATCCATCTTTCTATTTGGAAAATGAATGAAACTGAGAAAAACTCATAAGAAAACACAACACGGCAAACCCGTAAGAGCTCAAACACACCGTACTGTAGGATAAAATATCAGGACATGATTTTCAGGTATACACGAGAACTAAGATACCTTATCTACAGCTCAAGGACATGATATGATAGTGTGAGTGCTACAGTATAGCCTCTGCATATGAGATAGAGTCCACCACTTTCACTGGATTCACCAAAGGAATTGCTCAGATCTCTGAATGGAACAACATCACTACAACAGTCTAGATTATCTAAACTATCTAACGATGCCTCATTGCACAGACTGTGTGCACAGCTACTGTAAGGCACAGTACAGCAAATTAAGGGTGAATGGAGAGGCTAGTCTGTAAACTGATGGATGTTTACTACATGAAGTGCGGATAATCGTTTTTCTCTTCCATGCACTAACTTTGGCTGATATGGAGGTTTGTTTGTATTTGAGATGATTTTGTTTTTCCTGACCTGTCATTCAGCGTTTTAGCAACATGGCTCTGTTCCCAGATCTCAGCAACTATGGTACCTTGGTGACTACAGCGGTACTCTAACCACCCTACCCTACATGAAAGACGCGCCATTGCTGTGGTGATTGTTTGTGTTGACTACTGTTGCAAACCAAATCGCCCCTCGCGGACAATAAAGGCTTTCTAATCTAATGTAATGTAATGTAATATCAGTAGGGGGGCAATACCTTTTCACAGGTAATCCGACCACAGCATTGTGGGCTTGGAGCTGTGATGTCACGTCACGCTGCAGTGAGATTGTACACTTCACACTACTGCAGATTTTAAATGTTCATTTAACCAAAACTGCAGGTAACGTGTTGGTGAAATGTCTGTAATATAATGGACAATAGACAGCTGGACCTGTAGCCCACAGAAGCAGAGGGAAAGCCCTGTGAACGTGGTTTTACACCAAGCTCTTGCTTCACCAGTCTTTGAAAAATATTCTGTAATGCTTGCAATAGGAGGAGGAGGGGGGAGGGGACGAGGGAGAGATAACTGCCTCTCTTTCATATTGAAGTATATAGCCTATTCTCAGCAAGCATTTTATTAGGAACACCCGTACACTTGCTAATTCATGCAATTATCCAATCAGCCATTCATGTGGCAGCGGTGCAATGCATAAAATCAGCAGACTGATTCCGCCATAAAAGAAAAAGAAAAAGAAAAGACAAAGAAGATGAGAGAGGGAGGGGAGGGGGGTGTTCAGTAAAAGGAGCTCAAACCTTTCCACAGAGCTAATGATGGCTCATCAGCCCCCCACACAGCAGGCTGTGTTAATACAAAAACAATTATCACACAGTAAATTAACAAGCATCACAGGGAAGTGTTTTTCTACAATGTTAAATTGCATTAGCACGCACTGAGCAGTCGCTGCTTACTTAGCAACACGTATGTGTGAAAGAGAGAGAGAGAGAGAGGTAGAGAGGTAGAGTCAGTGTGGGTACGGCTGGCCAGTTCGGCTGTCTCTGTACAGCATGTCATCGCTATAAAATGAAATGAATACATCACTCTGTGGCTGCGCAGGGCACCGACCTGACAGCTCGTCTCCATCATGCTGCAGGAGACGGAGCTGCTGATACTTGTCAGCTGGAGAAGAATCATTTGCACCAAACGAGGAGTAAAACGAGACTGAGAGCTCTCCAGCTTCACATCTTCCACTGATGGAAGCCTCCTCGGGGCTGCGAGAGGCCGGGAATCACTAAACGAGCAGAAACACTGTTATCCTGATTTGACTCATGAAATAATCATCAAAGGCATTAACTCCACTTCACGGTGAGCGTTTATTTTATGAAGCATTTAGTGGTATCTATTGTATCCCTGCACTACAGCATATTTAATGAAGGGGAATAATCTATTGGCAGGCAGTCCATTTGTAATGAATAGTGCGGCCTGACAGACAGTAAAAATGATATATCTGTTTTGGTGCTTCTCTCTGCAGAATATAAACAATGAGCCTTATCGCAGATTAAAAGGCTGTATTCCACTGCTGATCCTTTCATAACCAGCATTTTAAAAAGCTGCTTCTTTTTTTACTAATGACGACCACATGGATCTAACAGACCCCTAATGTGAGCATCCACTGCTTTCAAATAAAAAAAATCATCTTTGCATATCAAAGAAACAGAAACATTTTTTGGCCAGCAGTGGTGGAGGGAGATGGGGCCATGATTAGAATGTGTTTAAATTCAATGTGATAACTTAACAGCTGGGAACGTCTATATTTTCTGAACAAAGATGCACTTGAAAAGAAGTGGCTCATCTATGAGCTCAGATCAAAGCAGAAGAATAAAAATCTAACCCAATAATTGCTGGTTAAAGAATTTGTTTAGGTTTTTATGTTCTATAGCTGCACATATGTTATAGGTTAAGGGACAGAAAGACATATGCAGTGAGACCGTTGCTTTGTATTAAGGTAAGTGCCCTTTACATGCTTACAATTGGATCTGGATCACATCAACAATCAGTTAAACAATGGCCCAGAACACAATGGATAGGAGAATATTGAAGGCTGCAAAGGACACAGTGCCTGTGTCCTACAAACTTGGATAAAAACAAGCTCCACTTGCTACACTGGGAGCAACCTTTCAAAAGGCAAAAGGCTTTGTTGGCCAGTATATTATGTACTCGCTGTAGGAATGTGGACTTGAGAGGACAAAAGCCCATGAACTGGGACACAGCCTTAGATTTCCTTTTCATTTCTAATAAAATACACCACAGTTGTCAAGGAAAAGAAAAATGCTGGAAAAAAGGTTTCTGTGTATTTCCAGGGGTCTTAGTTTAACTGTGTGACTACATATTAATCATAACTGGTATATTCTCTGCTCTGGCTCCACAGTATTCTACATGTACACTTCAGTAAGCCCTTGCCAGCACTTACTTCAGTCTGATTTTTAAAAAAAAGATAATAAATAAAATAAATAAATAAATAAAACATCCCTAAGCACTTGTACTATACAACTGAACATGCTTTAGCCATTTGTTTACAATTTGGCTGATATATAGCTCCTGCTCCTGTAAGCCGATTTGGACGAAAGCGTCTCCCAAATGACTGTAATGTAATGTATACTGAACAAAAATATAGATGCAATACTTTTGTCTTTACTCCCATTTCTTATGAGTTGAAATAAAAGATTTATGATGTACGCAATTCCTGGAACCTTAAAAACATCCCAGTTCTTGCATGGTGTGTGTAGTCACCAGGCATATCATCCGCTGAGCAGGTTTGAGATCTGCGCGTGTGCGACAGCATGTTCCACTTCCTGCCAATATCCACCAACTTTGCACCAATGAAGAGGAGCGGTCCAAAATTCCTCCACAGGCCACAATCAACAACCCGATCAACTCTGTACAAACGAGATGCGTCGCACTGCACGAGGCAAACGGTCGTCACACCAGATACCGACTTGTTTTGTGATCCACACCAGATCTTTAATGTCAACTCATGGAGTATTGTTGTAGAACAGGTACTTTATGTCATATCTTAAACCTAACACATTATTTAAATTATGTATCTGCAAGCATTTCAGACTTTTATCATTTTTGTTTACTAATACTTTTATGTATGCAGCAAGTTGTTCTAAAGCTTAATGAGATCTCTACATCCTACACCATGACAGTGTGATGCTCTCACAGCATTTACCACTCTTTCAACAGTTTTCACAGAAGTAATTGGAACATTATTTCCAGTAAGAGATATGGCTGTTTAATTTTTCTAGCATAAATCATCTTTGGTGTGAGCAGCACAAATGAAATTTCAGTCACTTTTATTGTAACTGGGTGGAGGTAGACAGATGTGGCACCGTGCAAAGGTTTGAGGCACTTTTAGATGTTTAGATTCTTATTGATCACGCAGCACCATCGAGGAGGCGTCTGATCGGTCCTGAATTCATTCTGCAGCATGACCCCAAACAGTCAGCCGGAGAAACACCTTCAGAGACGAGAAGAAGAAGGAGTTCTAAAACAGATGGTCTGGCCCCCACAGAGCCCTGATTTCTACATCATGGAGTCAGTCCGGGATCACATGAGGAGACAGAAGACATGGACACAGCCTGAATCCACAGAAGGGCTTTGGCAAGTTCTCCAAGATGCGTGGAACTGCCAAGTACATGGATTATTTTTGAAAGCATTCTTGCTTTACTTTTAGTGTCTTACATTTTAACATAGCACTGTATGTGAAAACCTGGAGAGATAACAAAAATATTTGTATGTTACTAGAGATGAGTGAGAAAATATATATTTTTTGTTTTTGCTCTTTTGGGAATTTGGAGAAAACAGATCCCTCGTGACGCTTAGAGTTGGTTGTGCTGAACATTTCCCAATTGCACTGTAGATGAAAAGGTTGATTCCACTCTCATAACTGTCACACTTTAGAGCTATCGTATGTATTAGATTAAGATTGATTAGTTCTGAGTTGGTGTCGTAGGGACTGTGTTGTGTATTGTGAGTCTCATTGTGAGTATGAATGATATGGATGTGTATTACTGCATCTGTTGCTATTGAAGTGCAAGCTTCCAATTACTTCACACTGGAAGGAACTGAGCTCCAGCAGTAGTAGTAGTTTCAGTTAGCTTGCTTGGTTAACAAAAGCTACTACTTTCTTTTACAGCGCCACTATCTCAACCAAAGTTGTTGCTGTCAAACTTGGAAAATCTGTTCTCTCTGCTGCTGTCACTTCAGTGCGTATTGCCTGGACCCCCCTCCACCCCTTTCACACCCAGTCTTCATATCCAGCACCAGGACGAGCTCATCAGAGTCCTCATCACATCCAGATCTCCAGCATCTCTTCTTCCCATTACCACCACCACCACCAGTGTCTAGACCCCCGGGGGGTTTCCTATACTTCGCACAGCCTCACCGCCTTTTTCTAATATAACGACATCCTGAAGGGATCTAATGACCAAAGACTCTCACATCTCTAACTTCTTTGGTTTCGCACACGACAGTAAAAGTCTATTCATTGACTAAATTTAGGTCTCTCCTGATTGAGATGTAGTTAAACGACAAGTTTAATTACACGTAGTTCACTACTCCCCAACACTGTACTTTAGATAGGCCTGCGGTCAGTGTTAATGTGAGATGGACAAAGCAGAGCTGATGGTTTTACAGCAGGTTTCTCATTAGCTGCAGAACTGAGACACAATTCAAGGCAGATATTACCAGTGAAAACATTATTGTTTTCATAATGTGGGACATATGAAGAACAGTGCTAATTCTTATGCCTCTTTCCATTTTCTTCACCATATTAGAAATGCGCTGAGTTCAGGAAAGATCGTGAATCAATCTGCTGAGTAATAAATAAACAGCCAGCAGTGGCAAGGTTGCAGGCTGTGTCTCCTGAGACAGGAGATTGTGGGCTGCGGATTGGTCTCAGGAGTGCGGTGACAGCTCTGGGAAGAAGCTGTTGAGGTGACAAGTGGTCTTCATCAAAATGCACTGGTGTCATCTGTAAGAAGAAAAGTTTTGGAAATGAATGGCTGCCGGAGATTGCTGCGTTGGCTGTATATCATCCTGAACTTATTCTTCACCCCCGTGTCATGCAGCTATTTTATGGAGGGCAGCTGACATCCAATTATCTGCTTAGTAGGGAGGTCAACACTCTGGAGCTTGTCCGTGGAATGGGAGGAGGAGGTGGTAAACCAGATACTACGATGGGAAGATGCGCCGATGCCCTCGGCTACTGACCTGGAAAATGTGACCAGGATTGATTGAGAGACATTGTGCTTCAGTTGTCAATGGAAGATTATCCTTGATGGGAGTTTCTGGATTTAGCAGACGCTCTCATCACAGAGGGTGATCGCAGCTAGGTGTAACTTTCCTTACTGAGCCTGTTCTCGAGGTATATGGATCAAGGGGGTGCGACGAGCAGAAGGAAATTAATTCTCATTTTCACAGTTTGGAGTGTTTTCAGTGTAACATTATTAGCAGCAAAGCTTTGTGCGAGGCAGAGGTCCACCAGGGATGAGGGTGATGCTGTTCAGTTTAAACAGCTCATGGACAGGCCTGAGGGTGCAGAGGAGAGAAGGAAGCAAATCCACAAGGGTGCTTCACACAAAAATTCGCAGCACTGGTAGTGCTGATTTTGTAAAGGCAAACAAAAAACAAACTCACCTACTATGATGAACAGATGATCAACTGAATGTTGGAAAAACCAAACCAGAGCAAATACTGTCATTCTGAGAGACTCTTCCCTTCTTCTATCTTCCTCCTCAGTCGCACACAGGTACAAAGAGAAACGGCTTTAGTAACAGAATTAAATAAGTATTTATGTTGTTCACATTTCAAAATTTATTGTCGAGTTATTTTTATGTAGTTCATTGCAATCATGTGAAAAATATCTTGGAAAAAGTCTTTGAAATGGGTACAAGACTATAGAAGTATCTGTCTTTTGATATCAGGACAGTGCGGCCATCACTCTCAATCAAACTGTAAAATAAGTCAGTGGTATTAGCCGCCCAAATGCTGAAAGACATTTTTGGGGATTGGGATGTTTTTCTGCCAGAGAGCCGTTTTTCAGCCGAGAGCCTGGTGAAGGTCTCTGGGGTCTGAAGACTGCTGGACAGGTGGAGGAGGTCTGGCTGTGTCTGGGTGTGTGTGTGTGTGTGTGTGTGTGTGTGTGTGTGTGTGGGGGGGGGGGCTGTCACTCAAACTAACACACTGGACGTTTCAGGGAAGTGTGGGCCAGGGTGAGTCTGATATTGCCTTTTTTTTGTTGCTAGGGAGCAAGCAGAGCCTTTGTCATGCTGTGAGAGTAATTTCTTTTTTCCTGTGGACTTGATGTTCTTCTTGAGGTTCCTTTCCTGTAGGCCTATTCAGCAGATGTAAACCTGCACCGGCTTCCTCACAGAAATGGAGGCAGCGACTGACCGAGCCAGTGGTAGTGTCAAAGCTGTCTTCAGTGTACAGGGGCCTCTGATGTGGCCCAGTTCGAACGCCTTCACAATCTGTCTGTAAATTGCATCGTCTGAATGAATGAAGTGTTCCTTTAGTCTACCTTGTATGAGGCACAGCTAACCACTTACTGGCATTTCGCTCCTTTTATAAAGCTCCGGTAATCAATATATTTTTCAAATGAGCAAGTTAGTAAGAGAGTTCCTGTTTTACAACACATTTACTGTACGGTTCAGTGTCAGCGCTCATTAAACCTGTTTCTAGCAGCAGCAGCAGGCGGTTTTTTTTCTTCTTCTATCCACTCTGTGCTGCCTGCCCTGCTCCACATGGCAGACAAAGGCAGACACCAACTAGCTGGCAATGAAAGAGGGACACGGAGCTACTCAAGAGCCAGATCATTTTTCACAGGAGTGCAAACCAAACCAGAGCTAGAAAGGAGACTGAAAAATGAGACAGAAAATCGACTCATAAATCGACGCTAACTTTGCTCCATGTTACGGTGCATATGACATCCACAGTTCCCATCACACTCCTGTCTCTCTCCTTGTTCCAGTATCCCTCTGCGCTGTCTAATAAAGGCAATATGTCAAAAAAATTCTTTAAATAAGTGTTGCTCTGTGTCTCTCGCATATGCAAATAGGCAGCTTTGCTAAAAAATGTTATGGTCAAAATATATCGGCTGTGGGTGTGTCACATTCAGGTCGAGTTCTTCATCCGCTAAACTGCCAAAAAAAAAAAAACCCACACTCATATTCAAGTGTGCAGAGTTGGTGCTGAAAGTGTGGTGTACATGACCATTATCTAACCTATTAACAAGCGAGCGATTATATCCACCTTTGCCAAAATGGTTTTCACACACCAGCAAGAATGAGTGAGGAAAAACTAGAACATAACCTGCAGAACAAAGACTAATTCTGGGTAAGAATTTCTGCATTTTGGTCAGCCTGTGTTTGTGCACAAATTCAGAAGGACTGAGGGGAAGAAGGAATCATTCTTAGGCAGCATTTCTACTGTATTTTTATCTTTTTCTGTAGAGCAGATACAGTAGAGGAATAATCTGTAAACTGGTTTCTGACTGAGGTGAGAGGGCCCGCCTCATCCCTCACCCCTACTCCACAGGTGGAGATGAAGAGTTCAGGATCGAAACGGGCAGGTTTCCTGTCTCTAGCATTCATGCGTAAATCCCTTATGATGGCACAACAAATTTTTAAAAATTCTGCAGATCAAGTTTAAGCAAAAAAAAAACCCAACACAAACAGATAGAGCAGAGATTCACTGCGGCTGCCCGGCACGGCACCAAACACCTGCCAGGAGTTGATAAACAAACCAAATGCTGCCAACATATTAACAATTTTGGCATATCATGATCATATTAATTTTTAGTAATATGTCATCCCAACTTTTTTTTCAAGGCTATCATATGGAGTATGTGTTAAGAGTCAGATGATGTGTGTTGGACTGCAGGATTACAAAACTACAAAAAGGAGATCCTCGCCTGGATTTTAGAGATTATAGAAGTGAGTGAAATCTCCTGACACCTGACAGCCGTCCAGGACTGTTACATACATGACACCATATGCAGGTCCTGGATCTGGGGCTACATTTACATGTATTCAATTGGACGATACGTTTGTCCAAAGCAATGTACAAATGAGGTACAATCAAGCAGCAATCTCTGGGGCTGAAAACTGAAGCCAACACGGAGGTGCAGTGCCTTGAACGACCACTAGAGGCTGGCTCCAAAAATTAGTCAATCCTCCATTAAAATGTCCAACTTTACAGCAGCATGTTTACAGCCTGGTCTCTTTAGCTAAATTCCTCCATCATGACAACTCTTTTGGGGGGTGAATTTTTTTATAACTCACCTGTTTACATTTTATTATTTTATTAAAGTTATACATAATTGAGGGCATGGCGTCTGTGAGTGACAGGTGGATTGCCACAAACCGGTGTGCACCGAAGACTTGGCTCCACACACGCCTCAACTCTTTGCCCATTTTTGTATTAGCTGGGAGTTAGGCAGAGTCGGGCGCTGCCATGATGGCGACGGCGGTGCAGCCCACTCTGAGTCAGATACAATCCAAGCTAGTTAGATATCACTGTAAGCTAGGAATTTTAAAGTATTCCTTACGCTTCCTGATTTAACTGCAACACATTAATTCTGGATGAAAATTTTAAATAAGTGTTGCTGTTGTGCTCATGTTCAACTAACTGCTCATATAAAATGTTATTTTACACTGAGGGAAATATTGACTGTATCCAACTTCCCCGTGCCTACTCATCAACAGTCCCAAACTTTTAGCACAAAGTCTAGTTTAACAAGTCCCTCTCTTCCATCACTGTGTGTGTTTTCAAGTCCCACCACACGTTGACTTCAGCTCAGCATGTTTCCGTAAAAGAGAAGAACCTGTAAGTGCTTATGAGCTGAGGCACTGAGCGGAGGGAGACAGACCTGTGACAAAGGGCAGGCAGATGAACAGAGCAGCTGGAGGAGCTGGCTGAGCATCTTTAGTGTTTGAGTGCTCAGGTGGGAAGAGCAGCAGTGAGGCTGGGCTTTGAGTTACTTCATCACAGAGCGACTGCCACTTGCTGACAATGAGAGCGTTGCTGGGACCCACAAAACTGCTGGATAGGCAGAAATGGTCCTTTTGTTCTATTCAGCCTAGTGGAGCAGCAATAAACCTTCCCTCCCATTCCCCAGTGCCGGAAACAAGAAGAATTTTTTTTTTTTTTTTAAGGAAAAAGCTTCTTCTGCTTTTGCGGCGCGTACTGAAAAATGCTTGCGTTGAAAAGACGTTTTCACTTTGAGGATGAGGAGAGTGGAGGATGAGAAAAGGGAGGAGGGAAGGATATTATCATATTGGAAAAGCCGAGCTGGCAGAGGAGGTGGGAGGGAGGAGAGGATTGATTGTGCTCAGAGAAAAATGAAGAAGTAAAGAAGGGACAGAAAGGGAATGTGTGATTAGATTTGGCCGGGTGGTTGGCTAGTTGTCCGTTCGCTGGCTGAATGGAGGCCTGTGTTATAATGGGAAAGAATGTGCATCAGGCGATGGCTCTAATAGGGCCTTCATAGAGGATTCAGAGGTTCACAACAAATCCTCAGTCACAATGGAGCACAGGTCGGCACTGAGCCGGTCAGGGCTCCGTCCATCTTGCCAAATTTAATTACACTCGCAGTGTGGCAGTCTGACTCACACAACACCTCAACGCAAAATAACTTTCAGCCTCCCACGACTCAGCGAGGTGAGATTTGCATCCGAATACCTCCTTTATGACTCTCAACAATGCACAATATTTGAAGTGACACGAAAGGTCTCGAAAATAAATAAGTGACTGAAGGTTTATTCTGTTATACTTCTGACATACATGTCAAAATATTCACTCTGGATTTCAGCTGTAATGTCACCAAAATTACAAGAGAAAGAAAAAGCTCATTTTCTATTTTATCCCCAGTGGGGCCTGGTAATACAATTAAGTTTTAGTTTCATGTGCCGAGATTGAGAGATACCCACATTTGAAACATCTGCCGCCTCAACGGCGATGTCTCTTTCTCCAGAAACAGTATCCCATTACTCTGGATCATCCACAAATCTCACTGTAAACCGACACGTATAGATCCGCAAATCCTCTTACGGAGAAGGTTACGGTGGGTGGATGGGTCAACAAAGATGACTTCTACCAAGAAGACAATTGTACACATCCCCTCCACTACAGCAAAGGTAAACGCTGGTTTCTTTTAAGTAGGTAGCAGTAAACAGTGTCCGTATGGCAACATTCCACCGGGGATAAAGTACGGACATATGTGTAGTTTTAATCTGGGAAAACAGACGCTTTCAAAGTAGACAGCCCTAACCCCGCCACTCATTTCTGAACATCAAGTCAAAGATTCAGTATATCTAACAGCTGGGTGGGGGTTAGTCCGAGCACTCCTCCGAGCTGCAGGTGCTGCACGGTGCATGTCATTGCGCCCGGAGGAGGAGGACAGTACAATCAACTAGCTCCATTTAGCCTTGCTGCTGTTTGGCCAGCCTGCTGTGCGACAATTATGCCTGCAGGTAATGTGAGCGAGAGCCAGATAGAGACTGACAGAGAGAGAGAGAGAGAGAAGAAGGAAACTAAAAGGCAACTCTCAAGGTCACCTTTAAAGCACAGCAGGGGTCAATACATTTCTCCTCATAGAGTGGATAATGCAGTAGGTGCTTGAAGAGGAATGAGTTCACATACACACTAGTGAAGAAGAAAGACATATTCTATTATAAATCACAGTCCTGCATTCAAAACCATATCTTAAAAGATGAAAATCAATTAAATGAAAAACCAATGAAAATATTTTTAACTTAAACATGTCCATATTGTGTGTTTGTTTTTTTTTTTAATAATACAAGACATGTCATGAGTGAACTAAGCAGTCAACACAGTATTTCCACGTTGGAACTGCAGTGAACCAATGACAGTCTCCTAAAACCAGATTCAAACAGCCAGGGTTTCACATGTCAGATATCTAAGGGGACGGGTGGCAAAATAAACCAGAAACCATGTCAGTGCAGACAGTTAACATTGGCATCACCACTGACACTGAGTCAGCCACTGCCACTTACAAGCTAACAAACAACGTAAAAAAAAAAAAAAAAAAAGATGCTAACTGTGCTAACCTGCTAGTCGCTGATTTTGGTCCCAACAGACTCCTCACCTGACTCTGGGTCTGACTGAGGCTCAGACATGTGGCTGAGTCTCTCTGATGTTTCCTCCTTTAAGCATCTTGATACTCTCTGCTCTTTCATCTGTCAATCTAACACAAACAGAGGTGGTGGGCGGGCTCAAGGCCTGATCCAGATTTCTCAATGAGGAAGTAAGAGTAGATGAGCTTCAGACCCAGTTCTCTTCTTTTTGTCAATTGCTATGTGGGAAAACCATGTTAGACAAAATATTAATCATATAGAGTATTTTTTTAAAATATTCTAAACATGTTTGCAGAGGAACTCTGAGAGTATGAAACGTTCAAGAAACAGTCCAAGTCTTTCCACATTGCAATATTCGCTAATTATTGCTGTCGAATCAACATGTAAGATCTAATATTGTAGTTGGTCGTTGGGTAGTTTAATATAAGCGCATTATAGAAAAGTCAGTGTAACACAAAATTAAGTCTTCAGCAATAAAATATAATAATTTTATTATTTTTCTCAAAGCTTCAGGTTTGCAGCTACTTCTGAAGTACTATAGATTTCACTCAGCATGACAGTCTCAGTGATGCTAAAGTATATCAACTCTGTTTCCTAAAAATAACGTTTACCAATCTCTAACGTGTACTCAAACACGATTTGAAATGTATTTGCAACTGGGTTATGTTTTCTATTAACATAATGAGTTTATGTTGTTAATTTACAGCTGCTGTTAATAAATGTAGTGCTGCATCCATTCAAAAAAAATATGTTGCCTCTGAGCATAATCCAGCTGGCAGTAATGTTTCCTAAAATCATATTTGCGTTTCCATTTTAGCTGTATAGACAATTCACAATTTCTAGGAAATATGGCACATCAGTCAAACATGTAGCTGCTTCTCACAGCAGAGGAACTGGTTGCTTTGTTAACTATGTTTTAGGAGGACTAGCTTTCTTACTTGAGGGGCCCTCTACTTCACTCTCCCATTGTGTATGGTTTTGCCTTTGTCTTGACTTCAAGCAAGCACACACACACACACACACACACACACACACACACACACACACACGCTTGCATGCTCACACTGTGTGTTTTACAGAAGTGAAAGCTTTTACCTTCAGAGGAATGGAGGAAAAAAATCAATGTTGCCTGCCCTTTTTAAAAACAATTCACGGTTGTACAGTTTCTCAGGGGGCTGGGGGGAGAGCTCGCTGCTGCCACATGCTGAAGTCCTACACTCATCACATTCTGCAGCAACATTCAGTCCAGTGCAACAAATTCAATAAGACTCATTGAAACAGTCAAGAAAACATTACCAATGTTCAAATTATTACTCAGGGAGAAAAAAAAAAAGAGATGTATACCTGCTTCTGTTCTCTGGCAGGTTCACAGCAGCTCAGTTACAAGGCCATGTGCTGTAGTTATCAGTGCAGCAGCCACAGCTAGATGCTGTTGGTCTGTTTGTGCAGCTCTATTCTACTCTTCTATTATCAGCATGCTTGCCATTGCTCAGTGCTTCATACTCATCTTGCAGACACAATACACGGAAGGTTATCTTTCTGCCCTGAGCATACAGGAGAAAACGCTGCATTATTCCATCCTTTGACTTTCCCTCCCATCACCTGCTGATTTACACTAACAGTGAAGTAATCTCACACTGATCTTCACTTTACTACACCTCATCAACAGCCGTCTGCAAACAGCTATGAGTAGGATGAAAATTCATCTCCGGGTTTAATTTAAAAATGAGAGCGGTTTGTAATCCGTGATGTAAAGTTGTGCTGAAAAGGAGCTGCGGGCCAAAATGAAGAGGATTAGAGATGGATTACCTGTGTTCTGACTCGTGGATGGAGAATATGACTCCCGACGTGGAGGACTTCTGCTGGATTGAGGCCAAGAAGGTAAACTCACTTTTACTTCTGAACAGCTGCACCACTTTCTCTGTGATGTGTGCCGGGGCGTGAACTGCTCTCCCGACATCTGAGGGGACAAAGAAATGTGGAAAAAATCATGAGCTTGCGTAAACTCTTTGCACAGGCGTTGCGCTGTCTGCCTCCTCTGCATGCACTTGCCGAAAGTGCAAGCAACACATTAAGTCAGTTAATCACATGGTGAAACACAAAGTAACACCTTTACACTTTGAAAACATATCTCATAAATCGGTTCTGTCTGACAGTGTCTGTCTGAAAGAAAAACAATCTGTTGATGCCAACGGGCTTCGTACACCGGACTAGGGCTTTTAAACTGCAGCATTTAGACAGTAAACTTTGTTTGACTGTGTGTTTGTGTATACTAAAGAGAACTTTATGCCCTCTTGAGGACACACAGAAATAGGAAAATCATCAAAAATAAAGATCTGGCTGGCCAAAGCTCTCGCCCGCTGCTTTGTTTACTCCTAAATGATCCTTTCAGTTTCAGTCTTTGTAGTTTTGCCCATCATTTCTTTCAGTTATGGCAACTTTTCTACTCACCAAAGTAAATGCTGAGGTATGGAAAACTGCCACATCAACAACACAAGCAGTCTGACATTTAGACAAATAAAAGTTAAGCCAGCTCCAAAAAAAAAAAAGATACTGGAGCTTTTTGTCTTGGTATCCAATCCACAATATCCAGCATTAACTAGAGCAGGTGGTATTTTTTGTATTAAACCCTGAGTTTTAATATTGATTTCCTGCTTCTCACAGACAGTGTTTGTCATTTGTGTCAACACGCAATGAAAAGAACTGAAAGACAGAACTAAAAGATGGTTATTGTGCAGACGGTGATGGAAAAAATGTTACTGTGTTCAGGGACACCACAACACATGACAGATGACTCGCACAATATCAAACACAGCTCGCATTCCTTGAAAATGTGACACAGTGAGTTTTTTTTTCTTCATTCTTTGTAACACAGCATCAGTTTTCACAAAGAGTGACGGCAACTTAAGGTCTACTTACAAATCAGTAAAAGTTGATTTCATGGTGTGTGAAATTTATATAAAACTAGCAGCTGGACGGTAAGAACGCATGGCATGCGATGGATAATTTACTCAGCTGTTGTTATTATGAGCAATGCTGGTGGCATTCCTGTTCAGACTGAAATCTCTCAACAACTATCAGATTGATTGACATAAAATTTTGCACAGACATTCATGGGCTCCGGAAGATGTATCGTACTGACTTTGGTGGTCTCCTGACTTTTTAGTATTAGGGCCAACATGAGGTTTGACAATTGTGATTTGAAATGTCTCAATAACTGGTGGATTATTGGATCGATTACCATGAAATTTAGTAGCCAACAGTCATTCACTCATGCTAAAGTTAGCATTTAACTCAAAGCACTGCTTCCATGCCCACCACCAAAACTGCAAATACAGGGAATGTACAGGACAATCAAAATGAGTATATTTTAGCAAAAAAACTACAAAAAGACAACACAACCTTGCTGTTTCTAGGATTTGATGACAGATATAGTCCTCACAAGTCTAGGAACATAAGCATGTTGTGTATGTGAACACACACGTGAGAGAGGAAACCTGAGAAACTCGCTGCACTAACAGTAAACATGTGTCTGAGCCTCCAGACCAGAGTACAGATAGGAACAAGAGGCTCCTGTGGCTCCACATTCGCAGCTGTACAGGACAGAGAGTAAAATGGAGAGGAGCCTGTGGCTGTCTCAGCGCAGGGCTTTTAAATCTCCCCAGGGTGACAGTGGCCTGCCTGCCCTCACACTCAGCCTCCCTGCTGTCACAGCCCAGTCGATAGAGCGCCACTTCCCGCAGCATCCCCCAGTTCTCCAACATGCCGGCTCCCTGACCAGAATCTGTCATTAGATCATTCCTTCAAATCTGCAGAGACTCCGGCCTCATCTTTATGATGTGGAGATATTGTCAGATTTCAAGTGTTTGTTTGGGTTTTTTTGTTTTTTTTAACATCACCTGACCAACCAGTTAAAAAAAAGAGCTATTTGTTGCACCTCAAGGTAAAAAAAAAAAGGTTTCCACTTTAATTCAATCCCATTTAAACTGCAGCTGCCGCCCCATGTGTATGTGCTTAATACAGTAAAGTTCACACTCTTAACAGCTATGATCGATACCAACAAATTGTAGCAACGAATCCAACTCAAAAGAGGCAGCAAACAAACTAAAGTAGACTCCTACTTCTGTGCACACGAGCTTGGCTGCAAATGAGAATGGGAGTTGAAATGGATTTTATCTGCAGTGATTAACTGCGCATCTCGCCTTCCTTTCAAAGTAGTGTCAAGGCTGGAAGATCCACAATTCAACCGGGTCAGATGCGGAGAACTTTACTTTAAGTTCATGTTCTAACAAATGAACAAGCCTTATACCTAAACAGCTAAAATAAAAGGCGTTTTTTCATTGCTTTCCACAGTGACCGATATGAACATCATCTAATCTGATGTCCCTACTCGCAGGACAACATGCCCGTGACCATGCGTGCTTTCTGAACCGCCACCTCCATGAAATGTAGGTAGGAGACAAACACCGGTCTCTGATGCCAAAGTTAGACACTTGCACCCAAGGGAAGAGGAAGTCATCCATTGTGGCCTCCTCCTGAGAGGCTTTGTGGCATTATAATACATCACACTACTCCAGGCTGCGCTTCGGGGAGAAGAAAGTCATTATACGTATGACCGCTAGACATCTCTTTTCAGGAAAACATAGGTTAGGTTGTTTTAAACGAATGGCCAATGCTTGCTAAACTAAGTATCAAAAGACGGTCATTTGCTCTAATGCTGATATATATTTTCAGAGAGATCTTTAAATACAGAGCGAATAGTACAAAATGACTGTCAGCGCTGTAAACACAACAATGTCCTCTTTCTTGTGCATAGAGTATATAAAACAATTTCTACTACTGTCTATTTTTCTAACAATGTAGGACTTAAAGAGACTAGGCTTGGGTGATATCCAGAATTTAATATCTCGAAACAGTCCAGCCCAAATACTGCAATATACGAAATTGTTCAAATAAAAGAAAACAAACTGAGTGCGATCACGCCCCAACAGTCCACCAACAATGATGCATCAAAAGTATGATGGAAGCAGAACTCCAACAGTCTCCACTGTACGGCAATCTCACGCTTGTAGACATAAACAAACCCATTTACAGTGACAGGAGGAAACAGGTAGAGCGGGAAGGTATGTCTCCCTGCAGACAAGATGAAGCTCAGCGTAGCAGGCAGCAGCCGTCTGTCGCACCATCACCCCACCCCCCCTCAATTTAACAGCTCATCACTTTAATCAGGAGCCTGGCGGGTCCTCCCCAGCTCGGTTAAGTCTTACAGATGCCCTCTCTAACTGGCAGTGAGGATGAGGAGCTCAGCCGAGGGTCCGGAGAGACTTCACTCACCGAACGCTCGGCCAGTCGAGTCTGTGTGGACTTCTGTCCGGCCTGATATGAAAAACCCGTGTCACAGTGTTACAGCCAGATAAGCATGTTACTGTACTATGCTTAAGTTTTTGCCAAGGGCACAAAGTGAATCAGGCCATCAGTGTCCAGCAGGTCAGCTAATGGCAGGAAAATGTTCTACAAGCCTTCACTCTTCAGCTCACGGGGAGGAACATTACTGTACACAACCTCCTGCAGGTTTGTATGTTTGTGTGTGTGTAGTGCTTCAATACATGTAATTAGGGATTGAGTGATATGACATCAGAATAATTTCAATCAAAAGGAAAAATTCAACACCGTGGTTTTAAATAATCTATAGTAGCTTAAATCTTGATTAGCATGGCTGCAAACAAGCTGCCTTTCATGGAAATTCTCAGCTTTGAATGAAAAATATGGCTCCTTTCTGATGTTGGTAGGGGGCACCTACACTCAATGCAGGACCATGCTTGATTACATGTTTCAAATGTAAACTGAGAAAAGATCCTTTGCTGTTAAAGTGTTGCCATTTAACTGAGCCACAGTAATTACACCTTGTCCAAAGAGAGCCAACTATAGCTCTGAAAGTAGTGCACTGTAAATCACCACTTTCTATTGTAGCCTATGATGCACGTCCAAAACACATATACCTATTGTTTACTATGTAAAATACCAAACAAATAACTATCACACTCACATTCCTCTGGATCAACAGGTCTCAGCTCCTGTACCTTAACCACTGTTGCTGTTTCTCTATAATGATGTGATGTGACTGGCGTCTCTAAAAGGACATGCTGCTCTGCAATGAGGTCAGAGGTGCTGCAATGCCAGCTACTCTCAAGTGCAGCAGAGAGAAGGAGGGAAGTGGTCTTGAGGACAAGAAAGTGGCACATGGCTAAGTGGCTACGCTGTTTTTAGACTGTACAGTGCTGAAGCAGAGGCAACAAGCACTTGAAATCTTACAGGTACAGATTTAAAGACAGAGAAAATGATAGGGCTGCAACTAACAGTTATTTTTTATGTTGTTGAGCAGTTTCCCGGAGCCCAAGGTTACGTCTTCAAATAATTTGTTTTTTCCAAACGACAGTTCAAAACCATAAAATATTAAATTCAGGATTATATAAAAGAGAAAAGCAGCAAATCTCCGGGGGGGTGGGTGGGGGGGGGGTTACTCAGTTTCAGAACAACTTGAGTTTGCAGGCCTGGTACTCATGACAAAGCTTTTTAATCATGAATATCAATGACGTCTGAATCAGTACATGGTCAGTGTACAGACTGGACGAAGGAAACGGTACATGCACGTACACAGCTCCACAAACACACTCTATACTCAGGCGTCAGATCAAAGAGCGTCTCAGTGCACTGTACAGCTAGTTTGGCTGTCTCTGTTGGACAGTAGTCATATGTTTACAGTCCCAGCAGCAGCACAGTCGCCATCACTGGCAGCTGCTCAGAGGCTGCTGGGCTCTGGTTACAGCAAGGAACAAGATTAAAAGGTACAAGAAGAGAAGAATAACACATCAAAGTTTCCTGGCGTCGGTTTCAGCCAATTAACTAAACCCACAAGAGATAACTAGTTGGCAGGTGACACACAAGATAAAAGCTGATTTTCACTGACCAACACAGCTCTGTGATTCCTTCCTCCGGGAAGATGCTGCTCATAGAGCCCAGATTTTCCATCATCCATCATCCATCATCCATCCATCCATCCATCCATCCATCCATCCATCCATCCATCCATCCATTCATCCATCCATCCATCCATTCATCCATCCATGTACCCAGCAGGCAGGACTTTTTCTCTGGTCTGTCTTAGTCTTAATAATAATGCAGATGATCAGATAACCTGGTTTGAATCTGAATGTCACAAATAATTGTCAAACTTTAAACAAAGTAACAAGGCACTGTACAGAAGAAGAAGAAGAAGAAGAAGACAATGCATAAAATCAGATAGAAAGCAAAGTAAGAAATTAAATAAACTACAAATGAAATAACATATGAGAAATATTAGAAAAGAAGGAATAAAAAGTAGGGGTCATACATTCATAAAAGGCTTAAAAAAGATAGACTAGTGAAAGTAGATTATGTTTTCCGCTGCTTCATATCGTTCTCCCTAAGGTCGGTGCCATGAAACCATGGCGTGTATGATAAAGGTCCTCTTGTGCTGTATTATTTTGTTTTGTTTTGTTTTCGAAAAACAGAAAAAACAACACAACCTGGGAACAACCTTTCCCCCTGTATTCTCACAAATTGGCTCTTTTGGCTCATGCAGGGCAGGAGTTGTATTCACGACTATTTGGTAACTCAACAAGAAAATATATATGAACAAAAACTACTGTATGTTCATTTTTAATTTCCATAGCATGTTACAATCGTTCATGGTCATATTTCCATTTTCTGTCTCTCTGATCCTGCAAGAAGCCAGTCGTCTTTATTTCCACACTACCAGCCCTCCAGTCATCTGTACATCCACACATGACGCTAGCTAGCCAGTCATCCATCCAGTACACAGCAGACTGTCCCTGAGGAGCTAGCCTGCTTTCAGCTGCTCAAGGCGGGTCTGCAGTGGAGAGTATGAAGCAGTGAGACTGGACTGCAGAACAGGGGCTGGGCTGGAAGTGAAGATGAAGGACTGAGGCATGACTGGAAATGGAACACAACCACAAACAAACTCTCAATGATTCAATGTATTGTTTAATACAAAAACTATAAGTCAGCAGAAGCAGTCGCTAATGGCACTTCACCTTGACAACAGCTGAAGCATAGACGTTAGAAATTCAGTGTATGGTTTTACCATCAGAAGCAAAACGCAAAGAGCAACAAACCAAGAAAAGCGAGAGCAGAGACACTAAGAGAAGTTACCTAATACACGACTGAACAAGGTGGTTCTTGGCAAGCGATACATTTAGAGCGAAACAGCAGAGGAATGTCTAATACGGTTCAGAAACGGACAAAAGCCACAGAAAGTGAACAGTGCTGGTACAAAAAAAACAAAGGAGAAGGAGAGTTTGATGCACGTGAAGGGGGGCGAGTGCAGCCTACAAACACAGCCGAGCTCTCAGCAAACCTCTCTCAAGTTGACTTAGCCTGCATTTGAAGAACTCCGCGGCTGCTGAAAAATTCATAACTGCGAATTGATAAAACATTGATGATTCAGTTCAACTTTTCCTTCCCCTTGCAAGTAGATAATCTGACTAAACATTAGAACCTATCTGGTAGGTTATTGGCGTGATGTGATGCGTCATGTATCTAATGCGACGGGCCACAGATGACATCCTGAGAGGGCAAACTCACCTCGTCTGGCCTCCGACACACCTGACGGCTCTTTATCATTACAGGCCAGCACACTGAGGGCAGTTTTAATCACGGTAAATAAGGAACAAACTCGCAGAAATGAAGCCCATCCGTGTGTGGGAGAGTCATCACCTGTCACTAAAGATGGGAAAATCCAGCCAGAGGAATATTAGATAGCGGTTAGGCTAATGAACTTCCCTTTTGATTTCCTCCAGCTGCACCAACATTTGCATGTTGTATCTCAAACACATGCACAGTGAGGCTCTGAACCCAGTGCTGAACTGTACACAGGATTAGACTACGTGTGTGTGTGTGTGTGTGTGTGTGTGTGTGTGTGTGTGTGTGTGTGTGTGTGTGTGTGTGTGTTTGTGTGTGTGTGGTATAAAATGAGATTAGCGCCATAAAAGATGGTGCTTGAACTGAATTAATTTGAATTTATCATGCTTATATTGAGCGGCTGCGGCTGCATTAAATAAAAATTAAATTTGAGCAAACAATGGAAACATACAACATCTTTAAAGTCAAAATGATGATTGTATTTAAGGGGGAATACGTGCATTTGCTTTCTTTCCAACCATGTGTCATGAGAGGATTTATTGTGGAGTTGAGACTGGAAGCAGCAGGAAAACCTGGTTCTGTCCAAAGTGAAAGAACACACCTTCCAAGAACTTTAAAGCTGTCCTAATTAAATGATACATGTTGTCTGTTAAAGTTGATTTGTGGTAGACAAAAGCCACATGCAGCATCCCAAAGTCTTGACGTCAAAGAGAAGCTGCCAGGAGTGGTACTGTACCAAGACTAAAACCTCAGCACTGACTATCTCTGCAGCTCCAACACTACAGACAGCAATGCTGCACTGATGCACCAGGCAGCTGGATACTGAACTGTCTCTCAAGAAAAAAACTCCAACATGTAAAATCACAAATCACAGACGAAACGAGGTGCATTTTCTGATTTCTGTACCAGTTCTCAATCAGCACTGAACCCAGTTCCAGTATATCACAAATGCAGACTTTGACAATACTTTACTTAACAAATACACTTCGAAAAGACAGTCATTGGTCGCACACGGCTCATCATGTATTCAGTGTAAATTCAAACTATTTTCAGTTGAAAAACATGAATTATTAAGGAGCAGTAAACAGCTAATTATTGCCACTCTTTTTTTGTGGTTCATCTGCCTACTAGGGCAGAATGAAGCACAAACAGCCGTAGAGAATCAGCTTATGCTGTTATGGCTAGCATATGAGCAAATTGCTGCCTATTTATACTTTCGACAAAGAAAAGCATTAGCGTCCCACTGGAGTGTTTTCAATCTCCTTTTAGCTATGATTTGGTTTCCATAAACTCTATATCACAATTGGTAGCTTTGTCTGCATGCCCTTGATGCTGAGCAGGTAGCGTACATGGTATGGTTCTATATGACAGAGTCTAAAACCAAAATGCATCATTTCCACTGAGGACAGGGCAACATGTCCCTCTGAGTTTTCCTCCTCACTTCTATTGTTTCAGGTTGATCTTCTCATGAACATCTCTCTGAATTGTTGTCCTCTTACTCTGATGCCACCAACATTCAGACAGGAGAGGATACGAGTTGACAAAAACCTTTCTTGCACTGACGCTCAAAGCCAAAGTGTTAAACAAGAAATGGCGGGTGTTTGGCAGAGTTTTTTGGGGTTTTTTGCCCTGCCTTTCCCCTCTCAGGCTGCTCTATCTTATTGCTGAAGGCTGTTGGGGCTGTATGTAGCCTGAGAGTAAAACTTCCAAACACTACCCAGGGCTGAAGAAAAAAGCTACAGCCAATACTTTAATTAGACTTAATATTCCCCCAAAAAGACACTAGAACTAGAGTCGGTCAGAGACAAAACTGCAAAGTGCTCTGTGTAGAAAAGAGGTGAAACAACATTATAAGGTATAAGGTATCTGTAAAGGATAATTTATCACTTGATTGGGTGTAAAGTAACACTTCATGGAATTTAGCAATTACAGTCATATTTTTTGCCTCTATATGCAGTAAACTGTACGTCTCCAAAGTGTTTCTTTTAAAACTATTTTCCTTCACAATGTTCACTCCCCAGCATTTGTCAGCAAGCCACAAATTATAATCATTTTTTTTTCAACTTGATGGCAGTTGTTGTTGTTGTTGATTGTTACAATGGAACCACAGCTCTTAGATGTGGCATAGAGTGTAAAATCCGTAAGTCTACCTCACAGAGGGGTGGAGTAACAATGGCCCCATTAAACCAGTCGATCATACTGTATCTTTGTGTCCAAGTAAATGACATTTGAAAATAATCAGTCAATAATCACATTAAATTCCAACCAGTTCTTACAAACACATTTTTAAATTCAAAAAAGTGTTTTAAAGATTTCAAAATGTGTGCTGCTCAACTACAGTCCCTGTGGGCGCTAATCTCTTTTCATATTGTGAGGATTTGTGTGTCTGTGTACGTGTGCGTGCATGTGTTTTGTTAACAACTCTCTAGGCTGAGATCCTATCCATAATCTGCTCCAGCGCCCCACAGCTCTACACAATCCTCCTCGGCTGTGGGCAGGTTTTAACACCACAGCTGGCACTCTGTGCTTCAAACCACTCACACTGTTCACATCCAGCATGAATCCACACACACACACATATATATATAGATATATATATATATATCTATATATATATATATAGAGAACACAAACCCTCACAGGGGAAATAGGTGGAATTGAGATGGGAGCTAATTTAGCGGAGCGCTGAGTGCTTTGAGGTGCTGTATCAGTAACTGTCAGGCCTCCGGTAGGCTCACTGCTGGGAGGTCTGGCTCACTCTGAGGGACCACGCAACTGCACAGCCGGGGCCACTGTAGAGATCCAGGAGAGCTTGAGCTTGAACCCCCCCCCCCCAATCACAACACAGCCAAGCTTAATTACCTCCTCGCGCTCCTCGTACCGCTCCACCTGACAAACAGCCGATCACTGGATCCGAGAGTGGGATGGCACCAGCCAGCAGGCTCACCAGCCAGCCTCCATTCTGTCATCAGCAATACTTACGCAGCTATTCATCTCAATTAGCCATGCTCTGCATGCTTGAAAAATATGATGTCGCGATAAGGCTGGGATAGCCACATCCCTTAGTACTGTCCCCCTCATATTTGTGATAAATCATCCTGAGAGCTTGCAACTACCATGTCGTTATATGTCGAATAAATCTACAAATCGGTAAATAACCTCATCATCACGCAGTCATTTTTATGCCAGGCTCCTTAATCATTCTCTCACAGCCACAAGCTGAGAGTCACAGCTACATTGTTTACTTCTGCATCAGCCCTGCTGCATTTCTTTATCTTTTAAAAGAGAGAGCAACGTGAGAAAAAGAAAAAAAAACAAAAAAAACAATGGCTGTGGAGCAAACAAGTGGTGCAGCGTGGGCAGCATGAAGAGCAGAGCTGGGCGATACGATCAAGACAGGACATACAGGGAGGAGACGCACAGAAAGATAATATAGCCAAAGTTCACCCAAGGGCGCCGTTCCTCTGTCGCAGAAAATATCTCTGTCACAGCCCAGTGGAACCACAGCAAACACCTGCAACAACTATATACAACAACATGCTACACACATGTTTGCATGTTTGACATCAAATGCATTGCATTGAGGAATAAAACATGAGAAGACTCATTATCCATAGCCCTTTATCAGAGCTGTACATACTGCGATCCTGCAGCTGCTTCACGGTAAAGAAAAGAAATCCGATGTGAAAAGAAGACATCAAGCAAGGAGGTGCTGCTGGAAGGCTTCCACTGTGGAGCAGCTGCAGTCACAGGAAGCTGTCACAAGTCTTTGAGTAGCTTTAAATGTCGCCCTGTTGCTTGATAAGAAGTTTAAATTATGTAACTTTTTGTTACCGGACCTAAAAATAATAATAATAATAATAAAAAAAGATAAACTCAAGTCAAACTGCATAAAACTCTTTTCATGAAAAGCCTCTTAGAACATGTATAAACGACTGTGCCATGCAGCTACAAGCGTTCTTAAGATAATGGCTGTATTAATATTGATAAGGTACAACTAACAATTATTTTCATCAATATATTTTTATCATTTCATGATTACCTGATTAATCATTCGGTCTGTACATGTGAAACAGTCACAGTTTCCAAAGTCCAGGATGAAGAAATGCCTTTTATCCAACTAATCTCACTTATCTTAAACACAAAACAATTGAATCACTGAATTTTTTACAGAAAAATAAACTGAGAAAAAAAACAATTGATTTGCAAAATCGTTTCCAATTACTTCTCTCAATCAACTACCTGATTCATTGATTGTTTCAGCTTTAACTGTTGACCTAATTTGACAATTATAGACGTGTGAAACGCACTATGAATGCCTCTATTGACAGTGCTATTTTCACATTTTACCAGAGGTCAGAGGTCAGTCGACACTGTTGACACTAATCTTAATGTTTATAAGTGTTATTTCAATACACCGTTTTGATGCTGTTGCCATGAAAAAAACACATTTGCAGCATGAACAAGCACACATCAAAGTGAAACTCGACACTTAAATCTTCTGTTTTTATAACCTCGTGTCATATTGCCATTAGAGGATCCAGGAAAAGTGTCACACAATGCAAATTTCTGTCATGTCTTGCAGCCCTGCTAGCAGCTGTGTCAGTATCTGAAAACATTACAGCCCTGCCAGTGAACAAACACAATAATACTTCTCTAAAAAGAAAAAAAGTGAAGACATGGCAAGACAAACAACACCAACAGTTCCCTCCCTCTGTTATCTGAGCAAATGGGGAATCCATTCACACAGAGGCAAAAGCAGAGAGGAGGCAACTCATCAAACACAGACGACTGGAAATGCAAACTAGCTGCTGCGTGTGGAGCAATATCTCGGTGTGTACTCTCAACACGTGTCAGCGACAGATTATTCACACGAGACGCCGCTTGGAGAGCGAAGCTACCTAGTTTAGTGACTTCGACTGCGTTGGGGTTGATTATGAAGTCAGAAACAATGAATTATTAAAACAAATGGCACTCCAGATGTTTCCCCTGTCTTCATGACAAACGCCATCCTCTCTCAGGCGTGCAGATGCGAGCTGAGCATAACACGAGCTTGAAAAATCTCTGTGGCCTTCCTCCCGCTAGTGTGTGTGTGTGTGTGTGTGAGAGTGAGTGTAGTTTCCATTCTCTGGAAGTACTGTCACTGTGATACATGAGCAGCCCTTAGTCATTTGGCATTGTAAAGTTAAAGCTTTAGTATTAATAAACTGCTGGTATGAGGCTGGCAGCTACTACATATATTGTTCATGGTAAAGTTATGGTGCTGTACTTTATAGGCTCCGTTCAGGCAGGTTTAATATTCCAAGGGGAGGCGATTTGTAAAAACTTTTGTGCTGCTCTAGTGCTGAAATAATTAGCTGATTAATTAATCAGTTGACAGAAATCAATGATGCTCAACTGAGCAAAAATGCCAACAAAATTTGTAGGTTCCAGCTTCTCAAACATCAGGATTTGCTGCTTTTGTCTGCTTTGTTTTATTTGATTTCACTTTACAAAGTTTTCTAACTCTTCGTCTTGTTTCTTTTAACTTTCCCCCTGGAGATGATATCATTGATATCACTGGAAATGAACTAACTTTGGGCTGTTTTTTGGATAAAAAAAAAAGTGAGCATCAACATGTGCTCCATGTAGTATGAGGATGACCCGTTTTCACTCCTGAGTCTTGACTGGAGAAGCTTTCTGAGCGCTCGTTTGTGAGATGTTTTTATTGACTCTCAACCATGGCTGCACGGTAAACCCATTGTTCCAGGCCACATTTGAACTATGTAAACTTCTTTTTTCTTGTAACGCTAACATTTGGGTTCTTTCCCTTCGTGCTTGTTTATTAACCGTTCTTCTATCCTTCCATTTTATGGCGGTTGTTTGTAACCTTGTGTTTAATGTCACAATGCTATGAATTTTGGGTAGAACTCAGGCAAAAGTATGCAGAAACGCAGACTTAAGGGAAGTGCGCAGGATGGGCTCAAAATGTCTGCAGAGAGCCCTCATGCAGTTGATGGTTTTATAGTGGGACAGCTCTAAACCCTCATGGACTTAGTGGAAACTCACCTCAAAGTCTGAGTCTGTGAGGGTGGACATTCGGAGTGGGCCCAAAAGTCCCCCTTTTGAAAAATCTTTGATATTTAGAGCCACCAGGCGGCAACCAGGGTGAAATGCGAGGACAATGCCTTGTTCGGTGGAAAATATTCTCAACACCAAATGGTATTTTTCAAGGAGCTGAGATATAAGCAATCGAGATTAATTAGGGCCTATGATGCTCATTTGGGTAGGAAGAATCCAGAGCTCTTGGAGGAATCTCCTTTAAAATGTAAAAAATGTTGACAGCAGGACCCACTCGAGACCTTCATCTAAGAATATAAATTCCTTAGATAATATTTCTGCTTGTTTGTTGGAAGGGCTTTGCAGTGCGCAGTGCAACCCAAGAATCTGAATAATGCTATAGAATAAAACAACATTTCTACTCGTAAAATCGCACAAAAATCTCATTCAGTCTCATGATACACCAGAAATTTTGCTGCTCACGTTTTTCAGTAGCAAGTCAAAACAACGAAGCACATACACCTCTTTTACATATTCATTCTTTTTGGTGTGGAGGCTGCATGAGAAGCAAACAGCCAACGATATTCATTTAGCAACAGGGCTGAAAAAGCCTCCATTGTTTCCATCTCAAAGCCCCTCTCACTTCTCCGCTCTCTGTCATGCCTCAGAGACAAAACTGTAAGACATGAAAAGGTTGCAGTCAAGAAGAGCAGCAGCATCTCCAACTGTGTTTTGCTATCCCTCTTCCTCCTCCAACCCCCCCGACTAAAACAAAAATGACGGCTTGCTGTGTGATGCAGTCAACACTCCCATTTCTTATTTTTAAATCCAGCATCCTTTGATCCTTCACCGGAGCTTTGCGTTTTGCTCCTTCGGAGTGCTGAAGTTTTAAACACTGTTGAAGGTACAGTACAGAATCCATGCCATCATGAACAACAAAACTATGCTGGTGCTGACCAGCCGATAAAGTCTCAGACCTTCTTTCAACAAGACCCTGTGCTCCTGTGTTGCAGAGAGCACTCAGTGACAAAACACACCATGCTGTGAGATTGCAGTGATCCTACGCTTTCAAAGTTATTGTGCCAAAATGTATCATCCATCCAACTTCCATTAAAGTCACACCAATCATGTCTGAGTTACAAATTTGGAGCCCCATTGTCAGACCAAGTTTCTGTGTGCATCTGAAATGCTTTTCTTGTTGTTTGTTTGTATCAAGTAAAATTAAACCGACAGTATGATTCAGTTTTCATTATTTCAAAGATGTCGTGTCCGACAGTGAAAGCAAATGTTTTACTGATGTTTTCTCAAACAAATGAATAGAGTTCGGCTCAAAGAGAATATGTTGAATGCATATGAATGAGTTCAATGGAGTCAGGATAAAACCAATTTCCTTCTTGGAAATGAAGAATGCTTCTCAGCTGACTGGTGACCTCAGAAGACACTGAAGTCTCTGAGATATACAGATGCACGTCTGTATTCATATTTAGCCACACAGAACTGGACAGTTTTTTTCTAGCTCCAACAACTCAAACACAGTGATACGTCCTTGTCTTTAGCATCGTGTCAAGTTCAGTTTATATTTATATGCAATTAATTTTAGTAGCTTGCGAAAAACCAGGTGAGTCAGGTTTAATAGGCTACAGTTGTTGTTTTTTTTCAGAGTATCAGATACATTTACTTTGATATAATGATAAAATATGTAGGTCTTGGGTCAGACTCGGTATTGGCAATATCAAAAGGACTTGAACCTGGACCAGGGTCAACAAAAACTTGATAAGGACAACCTAATGAGTGATAATGACCTCCAGCAGCGGCCCAGCAGTGTACTATGTTTGAACCTAGTCTTGTTTTTAAAAGACCTCATAAAAAGGTGGACCTGAACTTCATGGCAAAGTATTGCCTCCTAGAAAACTCTACACCTCACACGTACTGGCAGGTATAATTGAAAGCAATAAAGCCACCACAACACAAAAATCAAGCCATGTTTCTCTCCACAACTGATCTCCGACTGGTTCACACTATTGATTGTTCCTCTCTGTGACATCATTTTATATTCCATGGGACCTTTAATGCCAATTTTTCAAGCCCATGGGATGTGTGCACGTTTGATAATCAAGATTAGGGTAGATGGAAAGATGAAAATACAAAACACTCAACATTCAATTTCAAAACAAAGTAGTTCCTCCAATAGAGCTTCTTCTAAACTTTTGTCATCATCCTAATCCCCAGTCTAGATCTGTCTGGATATGAATCAACATCCATTGGTCCATTGAATTGTTTCTATCAGAATGATATCATGGGTTGATTTCAACATAGTTATCACATTCATTTGATGGCAAAAATCACTTAACTATCACTGGTTTTATGGGACTAATAATATTAACAAAAAAATCATGACATTTTCCAACTAAATTTGCATTTTTGCCCCCAAAGCCGCAGGGAAGCAGCTGAAGAATGGCAAAGATGGCAAGAGCTTCAGTGCATCCAACACTTTGGTCCAGATAACCACTGGTTAGCTTCCCATTAAACATTAATCAGAATATTCAACGTCTCCAGAGGATGGCTCAATCTTTTTGAGGATCCCACTGACCTTTCCTCCAGCACCACCATTAGGTCAAAATTTACATTTCTACACACAAAATCTAAAAGAAATCCAAAAAAAAATCTATAATGTAGATTGCCATAACATTTGGACTGGAGCCAATCCCAGCTGAGAGGGAGGATGAACCCTGGACCGTTTGCCAGTCTATCACAGGGCTGACAGTTTGCTATGTTATGTTGTTAAAAAAAAAAAAAAGAAAAAAAAAGAGAAAAGATGCTCTCAAACATTGATACTTGCCTCAGAAATCTGGTATCAGTCAGTCATTAATGGCATTAACAGGTCACATTCATGCATCCCAGAGGCTGAACAAGTCTGACACTTTAACCCTCCGATTGAGATAAAGATCAAGACAACTGGGCCCACTGGGACTTTTATTCTTGTTTATCTTTAGGGCAATAGTCTCCCAAGTTTTGTTTAATGGCATCCCATCCATTTTAAACAACACTCACCAACAAACACATACATATGCACACACACCCCTCTAAGCCAAGAATGACACTGTAAATATCAGGGGCACTAAGGTGCATAAAAAGAAGCTGCATTAGTCTGGCAACCAGTATATGCTAGCTAATGTCTCACAAAACCCACACCTGTCAACCTCGCTGTAATGGAAACAGGGAGAAGTGCAAGTGGCGAGCCCCTCCCTCCTGTTTGAAATCGGTTTCCTGAGACCCGGCAGTGGTGAAACTCTCTCAGCCCCCCAACAGGCATGTGAAGGTTCATTTGCACTTTAAACTCAGCCAGATTGGTCTGGCAAGGTGTTCACATGGCAAAAGCGATATGCTCAGTGTTTGCTCCAACATGTTACAGGCTTCAGCTTAAGTTTAAAGGTTGTCAGTGACACCTTTTGCCTTGAAGCTGCCACTGCTGCATCTTGCGGTACGCTAAATTACCAGTAGCGTGCAGCCGTGATGGTGTCAGTGTTGTCCTGGTAACCAGCTTGTAGGTGTTCACAGTTAATCCATGAAGGACCGTGACCACATTTTGGGAGATGAGCTCAGTGCTACTAAATCCCAACATACGTTCACTCTGTACCTTTACGAGAGATCACAGGTAAAGGTATATTATCAAGAATTTTGATTTGTGTTTATGCTTTTACAGAACATCAAATATAGATTGTACAGCTTTGTCAACAAAGACTTATATATAAATATGCAATAATGCGTAATATGCATAAATATTGATTAGATATCATTTTGTTTTAGTAAAGAATATTCCCTGTTACTCTATTGTCCTACTTCTAAATGATAAGTATTTGCTTAAATTATTTTTATCTCAACCAAAGTGTATCTTACGGGTCTGACAGTTGCAAAAAAGCTGCTCACTGTTGCCTGGAGTTCTTCTGTTATCTCAAAGACAGTGTTTACTTTCATGGTAGGATATTATTTATTTAGAAGAAAGAGCAGTCAGGAAAAATGGAGAGAAAGTAGAAAAGTTCAAGTTTGCTGTGAAGTGGGGGGAAATTCAAAGATTTTGTTAACTACATCCCATTTATGCAATGTGTAATATATAATGTATGTGTATCCGTATGGATTTATAAGTATGGTACATGCATGTGCATGTCCTGCAACAGATGCTCTGGCTCCCACAGTCATGGAGACAGACTAAATCCACAGCAGAACTGTGGCAGGTTCTCCAGGGTGACTGGAACAACATACATGCCAAGTGAAGCCATGAAAAACTGTGTGCAGGTGTACTGAGGAGAACTGGAGTCATTTAAAGGCAAAAGGTGTTCACATCAAATACTGATTTTATTTAGTTTTTTTTGCTCTTTTTTATTTACTGCACTTTGTGTAAAATTAACTGATAAATAAAAACGATACATGCCATTATTTGTGAAAGAATCCCCACTTTACTTTATTTAGGGGCCTGTAATAATTTACTGCACAGAACATGATGTGCATTTTAAACGCTGATTTATGTTTCTTTATGGTTGGATTTATGGGTAAACTTATTAACAGCAAACTCGGATGGCTAGCTGGATGCTAGAAAGCTAATGACTTTTTGTTGGTAATAAAGTTTTGGCTGCTGATCTAGAAGGCATCTCCTACATCATGCCCAAGTGGTACAAAAACAAATTCCAATTCTAATCTATGATAGGTTATAAAGCCACCAGAGTGAAATTGAATGCAATTACAGTGCGACTGTGATACCATCAAAACTAAGACAATGGCTGCAGGCAGAACAAAGCTGGGCTAATTATATCAGGCTTCTCATGGAGATAGGAAGGTGCTGAAGGCTAGTTCTTGCACCTTCCACGAACAGTTTGAGGCAACGATAAATAGACAGAGTTTAATTGCTCCGCGCTGAGGTTACTGTGCCAGTCTCCAGTCATGCAGCCCAGAATTTAAAGATGAGCATGTTGTATTGCAGATGTACTTTCTCTGTGTGTGATGATGAGCCGGGCTTTAGAGGGAGCTTTGAGTGTACGACAATGCACCATTGCAACTGTTTTCCAGACGGTCAATTTAAAACTTGTATTGTTCATAAGAGAAAAAAAATATGAAGGCGCTGCAAAATATAAACACAACAGCACAGTTTGCTGCTGTGGAACTCGTAAAGAAAAAAAAAAGAGTGAATCGTTAAAGGAGCCAGCAGTGCAACCTCCTGTGCAGTGAACTCCGTAGGGAGCTGCAATATGTGCTGTTATTATTAAAGCTGGAACTATTTACTGTGTATGTGTTTATGTATGTGTATAGGATAAGCTGGATGAGTCAGACTTGCAGTTTCTACGACCACGTGTTACAGTGATTAGAGCAATCTCCAGAGCCACGTCACCGGCACGGCTGAAAATAATAATTTAAATTCTGAAAATTTCAAATTTAGCACAACCTAATAAAACAGCTCTGCAGGAGCATAATAAAGCCCCCATGTGTGTATATAGGAACTGATAATTCCTCACTCCTAGTGGCGGAATCAAATTAGATATTTGGGACACTGATGAGTGGGCTGAAAGCAAAACACGGCACCGGCACTCATTTTTCTACAAAAAAAAAAAAAAAAAAGGCACAAATCATACAGGAATTCAACCCCTCGTGGCTTTACACAACCTCATCAGATGATTAGAGAGGGAAAGTTGGCCTCAGTTTGGGTCCAAAACCACACAATGCAGCTTCATCGCAGTGCTTCAATGCCAGAAATTGATCCTTTACAGTAAACCCTTGCTATTGATCCTGGGACCATGGACACTGTGATGCTCTGGACCAATTATATGGATTTTTTGGTCTGGGTGTGCCAGATGAGATCATGTTTCCCACAGCCAACTGAAGGCACTTGTGTCTGGCCCTTGTTCCTGTGCACTGCCTTTAATTTGAAAGCAGGGGGGCAATAGAGACACGTCTGTCCCTTTAAAAGATATCGCCCTCATGTACAATGAATAATTCAGATGGAATAATTCCACCGAGGTTCCTTTGAGGTGGGACCAGTGTCTCGCCTCCTCCAGCAGTGGGACGGCCAGGAAGCTCATACATAAAAGATGAAAGGTTTGATAGCCTCCATTGGATTCAGCGGCTGGGATTGTGCGCTGAAGACTTTAGAGTTGTAGCCTGGCTTAGCTGCTCCTGAGAAGTGCCCACAGCCTCTCGGGCCTGGCTGCATGGGGCTTTCTCTGTAATATCTGTGCCACATGCAACACCGCTCGGCTCTGCAGTCAGAAGAGAGGGGGGTGGGGGGGGTGGGGGAGTATAAATAGCAACAACATGGAAGCGAGAGAGAATGAGACCTCACTCAAACCTCTCAGTTTCTAGCCATTTCGCTCCAAACCTGCAGGAATGGTGCAGAAACAGCCTGCAACAGAAATAGAATAACTAAAAGGTCATATTTTGCTGCTGCTTTATTTTTGGTTTATCAAGAATTCAAAAATGTGTCATCACCTATTTCTCCTTCTTCAAACCATGTACTGTCTAATTTCTCTGCAGCATCTGCAATTGTGAGCTAAATCCAGCTGTCTAATTTACCATTTTGCTTTTTTTCCCCATTTTGTTACATGCAGCTTAGTCTCATCTTCACCGTGAGAGAACAGACAGATCTGTTCGAGTGGAGCCAAACCTTCCGCCTGCCCAATAGCCTGACACAAACATGATAACATTTCACTGGAGCACATCAAAGATTGGCATATTTTGACTTTCCTAAATTAGGAGTAACATGCACAGAGCTGATATGCTGAGAAGAAAAGGAAACCTGTGGTGGGACGTGGATTTTTTCGGCCCGTCTTGTTAACCTTCTAACATCTTCGGTTACCCCAAGGGCAAATATGCAATACTAAAAAGCCCAAACGTTTGGTCTTTTTAGTATTGCACAAGAGGCCAACCATTTTGGTTCAAGGCATTCATCTTTTGATTAAGTGTCAAGAAACTATCTGTAAAGAGACAGATATAACTAGCCATCTATTCAGTCATGAACTCATTCACCACTGCAGAGTCAATGGATTAAATCCCCGTTGGTACCAATTGGGCAACTGAGTGTTCATATTGATTTATACATAGTAGCTGTGGGTTGACAAGGAGACCTGTCAGCGGAAGACTTGATGGAGGTTAAAAGACCACTTAATCTGTGGTAGTGAAATGGAACTGCGAGTCACATAGTGGCATAGAAGCTGCAAACAAATCATTAAGAGCTGCAACGCACATCACTCCAGTATCTGTAACAGTCTGTGTGTTAATCATTTAGTTTTCGGGTTTGATATTTCTGACAGAACAGCATAATCAACTTCAACAATGTTTAGTGACTAATTAAGTGTTAGGTGGCGGATCTTTTCATAGATCAGTTTCTGTGGATGAATAGGACACAGGAGAGCGGTGATCCATTCCCATGCGAAAGTAGCAGTTTGTATTGTTTCTATTATCCGTGGCCGTTCGACCGAGTAAACCACGTTGTTATTATTGTAACCATGACAACAAAGATTGCGTAATGTTAAGGAAGTACTTATTTTAACCCAAATCGTAATCTTTTCCTAAACCTAACCAACTAGTTTTTGTGCCTAAACCTGACGAAGCCATGACCGTCATTATGGTAACCATGGCAACGAAAGTAAGTACGCTGCCCTCGGTACAGTCTGTGTATTTATTTATAGGTTGGAGGACTGGTTGAAAGAGACAGGAGACATGTGGAGACAGAGGGCTATGACATGCAACCATGGACGCTGCAGTTAGGTGGTATGCACTTTAACCACTAGGCTACCAGGGTTCTATGTTCTAAGTTCTACCTCACAGCTACATAACGAATGGATCCTTGAGGCAAGGCTGAGATAGAAGTATAGGCAAATCTAGCTGACAGATACACAGGCGGCCAGCGGAGACAAAGGCTATTTTTCCTTTCATCAATCAGTAACCTGTTGTTTAAGTGTTGACATGTAGAATTTACCAGCCAATTAGCGTCAATTTAATATATTAAATGATGAAATATCTCTGTAACACAAGGAAGTCAGGCACGCAGAGCTGCCCCCCCACACACACACCCCCCACACACACAGCATCTGGTGAGGTATCAGATCAGAGTTGTAACTACACACTCCCTGATGGATGCAAGATGACAAAGAAGAAAACTTGCACCATTACAGATAATTAGGAGCCCTTCTATTCGCTGTATTCAGAGACAGTAATCACTGTAATCAGCAGTAATCGTCCTGCACTGCCTCAATTCAGGCTTAAAAACTTGAGGGAATCATTTTTCCCCCATCTGCAATTAGAGACCATCATGTGAACACATCTGTAGTGGATACACTTTTATTGTTAAAGGGAATTTTTTTTATCTGCGTGTCTCATCTGTTCGTCCTCTGGTCAAAAAGGCATCAACACAGTTCTACCTTCCCCCTGTGCTGTCATGTGATTTAAGATTTGGTGTACTCACTTTAACTTAACTTGCTTCATCTATTTATATTTCATGTTGGGATTTCCTACTGTACCATTCCCATATTGCCTTTTGACAACTGCAGAGAAAGAAGTGGTAAAAAAAAATTAAAAATACCTGTTGCATTCACTTCTGGGTTTTATGAGCAAGTGCAGAGAGAGATAGAAATCTCTCTGTTAGCTCCCTGAGAAAAAGTGAAAATTGCCTCTTACTCAAAACCCAACCTGGTTTTCGGGTCTATTTTCTGATCCCAGGAGTCCTGGATTTCATTGTCAGTGTTTCCTTCTTCTCCGACTTCTTCCTTCCTGTATGATTGGTGGACAAAAAAACCTGATGTTTACTGGTTTAGATAAAATCTTTAGCTGAAACATTTTCCACTATTAGGCTTTATTGTAGCTACACTGCAAATGTAATAAACTGTATTATTCAAGTGTTAAAATGTTTATGAAGGATTTTCTTTTACAATGGGCAAAGCACTGGTAAACATGCTGGTGATATCCTATATTTTTTCTTACTGTCAACAAAGCCCATGAAACCAGCAATGAACTGCTGCCATTAAAAGGTACTGTGTGTGTGTGTGAGTGTGTGTGTGTGTGTGTGACCAAAGCATAGAGCTACATTATTATCCAAAAACTATTAAAAACCCAATAATGACCCACACCATTGCACTGGGTGACACGTTCCTTCATTACCACCAACAAGGCCACTGTGGTTTATTCTGACTCAGTCTCGTATCTACAGCTGGAAATAGTCCACGAAAACACAGCACTTCCTCCCTGCTTGCTAAAATCCTACCACATTGCTGCTCTTGGTCTTTTTTAATGGGGTTTTTTTTTTACGATAAGATATGAAAAATAGCAAGCCTTATCCTTTACCCTGTAAGTATAACAAAAAAGTAAATAATTTCCATTGTAAATTACTCCAAGGTGAGCTCAGTCCCTCATTCATTAGTAGTCAGTATGCCCATTTCCTCTTAAGCACACACTGTTACGTTTCCACTTTAACATATAAAACATTCTTCAGTTTGTGTTTGTTCGATCAATGCTGCTGCAGCTTTGGCATGTTGGTGGTAATTGAAATGTAGTTTTCGCATCATTTTGTCCACCTCCTGTAGTCCGGGTCAGGGATTTGGAGGGCAGAGTGGTAAGGCAGCAGCTGGTTACCGTCTGTTTTCTGCTGTTAATAAAGTGCTGGCTGCAACTGTAGGCCTCTTTGAGAGACATTCAGTTTTTCAATTGGGAGCAACTGCAGAAATTGAGCGATTTTCAGAGTCGCCAGTTTTGCTCTTCATAAAACACCTATTTCAGCTTTCGCAAAACATATTTTTCCCAACAAGTAGTGTTCCACAATGGCCTGACAGAAGATGCAGCTGCAGCTGTTTGTGAACTGATCCAGAAAATATGGTGGAAAGGAGACCTTTGTGATCACCTCTGTTATTACTGCTCGGCTGTGTGTGTGGCATGGTGGAAAATCTGGGTTCCCGTCTTAAATTTTAAAATCTATAGTGTAACTGTACAATTACAATTACAGAGGAGAATAAAACCAAAGGTGTTCTGAACTCAAAAATGACTTCCTTCATATTCATCTAGGTCATCCTTTCAGAGATACAAGTCTTGTGGACTAATGATTCAGAAGACAGGTTTTAAGACTTTGAGACTGATGCCACAGCTGGAATATTTATGTTGCCTTATAAATGGGATTATAGTTGCCAACATTATATCTGCCCAGAAGACAGACAGTCCATGGAACCAGAGCCAGGTTTAACAAACTGCATTTTGATTGTCCCAGTAAGGCAAGCTTTAGCATAAGTGCCAATTTGCCAGAGAAAGCATCATTTCTAAAAAAGGTTAGATTGAGTTTTGAGTAGTTCAGTAAATCCTGTATAACAGATGAGTCCCTTTATTTAATTTGGTGTCACTCGCAAATTGCTCCTCTTACTTTTAGACGATCAGTCTTACAAATCAGTGGTAGGCTTTTCTTGTGAAGCAGGATTTGCAGACTTATTCACAGAGGGTAGCAACCATCTGCTGCCTCTGTTCTCTACAAACTTTTTTCTCTTTTTTCACTTCATGGATGAGTTTTACATTTTGTGAGGGAGGAACGCTGAAAGAGCTCGTTGCAGTTCGGACAAACCTCGAACGTCTGACACATTATCAACGTACAGTAAGCAATACTCTTTTTTCCTCCTTTTTTTTTTTTTTTTACAGTGATAACACTGGTCGTTGCATCATGACAGGCTAAAACACACTGCAGGTATTCCACCCACATGGAAATGCATCATCATTTAAGATAATAGCTATGTATGGAAACAATCATTTCACTTGTGAGTAGAATTTAATTGTCAACAACAAAGTAAGCATCCCATGAATTAACCAGATTCAAGGACTTGTTTGTCATTGTGCTTATGGCGTTTCATATTGTCGAAACGCATCTTGTATCTGTCCGTTCAATATGAAGCTGGAGCTCAGAGATGAGGGGAAACACCTCTAACCACTGAAGCTCACTAATTAACACATTAAATGTGCAAACAACAAGGCGTGGTTTACATGTCAGTGTCCCTCAAGCAGCAACTTCCTTCCAGCACTCTGGTTAGCGTGCAGATCATGTAGCTTCATATTAAATTGACAAGTGTAAGAGTGGTATGACACAAAAGCAAATAAACTCAGTTGTCAAAATGTGGAATAATTTGTTTGAACATTGTAATTCACAGTTTAAATTAACACTTTCCCTCTCAGCAACTTCTACACGAGTGAATGATTTTCCTTTCCTCAGGCTTTTGGGAGCATGAAGCTTCGTGTAAGACCTAGAAAATAAAAACTTCACTCGGATTTGAAACTTATTCTGCAGTTAAACTTCACTGCAGTTTGCTAAACATATCTTGATATATGTTTTACATGCAACTTTATCCACCGGAAAAACAACAAATAAGTGCATTAGCTATAGGTCTTTCCTGGACAAGAGCTTCAGTGTGGATTACTGCTTTAAATGAGATTGGAAAAAAAAAATCTGATTGGAATCGACATCAGGGTCGATTCAACTTTAATTAAGGACCATCTCAGTCCTAAAACTAGACTGCAGAGTTGTCACATATTTAGGATAATTGGTCTAAAAGGCTGATAGGAGGCACGTTTATAGATCTCAGGGATATCAAGATCAAGACTGCATTTGTTGTTACCATTTGACTATTTAACATTAATGATTTTGAGCAGTAGAGTAAATGAAGAAGAGAAAGACTAGATAGGTTCACAGCCAGCTGGGTTTCCTACATGTTTGTCTAAGTTGCTGTTCAACTTAACACTGTTCATATGATTCAAATAACCAGTTCATTATAAACTATTAAAACAGACTTTCTTTTTTTAAGCTCTAGTTGGAAAAGTCTTACACAGTAAAATATTGATTTCAAACGGTCAAAGTGCTGTCATAATTCAAAGCAAACATCCAACACATCCAATATTGTCATTTCAGTAAAATGGCATTCACTACAAATACAAAAGTTTAATATTCAAGCATTTCTTCTCTGTCTTAATAAAACTAAAAGTCTATAGTCATGCTTGTGGCCCTGTGAAACTGCAATAATCATGACATACTAGTAGACAAAAGCCGCTGGACGGATATGAAATAAGGGAAAACTTTGCTTTTCTTAGATCATTTCCACCAGTGGGTTATCAAACGAAAAGTTTGTTCCTCAAAAGAAAAGTTGGACAGTGTTTGGAACTCTGAACAGTGTGTAACACTAGTGTAACCTGGAGGATCCTGTCTGAAACAGACCCATGAAAAACAAACCTACCCAGATGTGATGTATACAGTTTCAAATAAAGGTAAGACAGTAAGACTCTGTCCAAACAGACCAGAGGATGATTACACCCGATCCAAAGTTTGGTCGACCCAAACAGAGAACATGAACAGCAGCACTGCAGCAGCATGATGCGCTAACAGTTCATGAGCAAAATGAACAGCGGGAATGAGTGGGAATACATGTCATCTGTCCTACGATTCACAGCTCACGCTTCTGGGCTTGGGTCAAAAAAAAAAAAAAAATTTCTCCCGTGATGAAATCGACATACTGTACCTCATGATCCGAGGCGATCGTGACTCACAGGTCTGCTCGGATCCATTCAGGTATTACACTGTTTTACACACAGACCCCAAACCAGCGACAAATAAAGCGAGGACCCCACCTGACCTGGTCAGACTGAATATAATTTGGATACAGCCCAACCGAGACCAGAGTCAGGTCTCAGATACTGGGAACTAAGTGGACCCCCTGAAGAGCTTGAGGTGCTCAGCAGCCTTTAGTCTGGTGAGGTAAGCTTTGTACGATTGAAGCTGCAGCTGTTTGAAGTTGAGACGTTTCACCCTGCACGGAACTGACAGACCAACAGACCCAACATCAACCCACAGGGGGATACCAGAATACAAACTGACAATCACCATTAGAAGAATTTTAAATCAAATCAACACTGGGATGGG
>NW_019524872.1:238735-273701 GCF_002814215.2 Seriola lalandi dorsalis
GGGTGGGTTGGGGGGGTCTGAGTAATGAGGTTGACAATCTGGGTTCCAATGTAGGATGAGAAACTAGGTCAGCCCTCATCTGGACAAATTAACTGTTTTCAATACATCACACAAGTTCCCACAATGTAAGCAGTCCTGTTGATTAAAAAAAAAAAAACCTACAAACCATAACAAATATGCAAATGTGTTAGCAATTAGCCGAGCTTCGTTCCCTGCTATCTCTGCACGGTGGGTGATTATTAGCATTTTTCTTTCTTTTCAACGCAAGGTCGGATTGCACATCAAAACAAGGACCTTTTAGTGGAGGCTGCCTTTACTAAACGGGCTTTCATTAAGTGCGCTGGTGCCTTATTCTGTTGAAAACTTTAAGAGAGGAAAGGCTGAAATCTATTTTCTGATGCAAGCCATCTGTTGTTTGTAAATCAGCAGCTAACTGGGAGACCAGAGAGACTGTTCCCAGTGTCCAGCCAAAGACACTGGCAGAGCCCCCTCTTTCTATCTCAGTGCTATCGACACTAATTGGAGCACCACATTGCCCCTTTTTTTCTCCCAGTCATTTCACCAGCATTACAATATGTTCCTCCACTATTTATGCAATCAAACAGATGAAATATGATATTGAGCTCAGTGCACAACATGATTGCATACAGCAAACATAAATCATCTTGAATAATCACTGACCCAATCAGCTCCAGTGGCTCCAGCAAAGCTTCTACTAGGCAGTAAATCATGGGCTGCTTGTTGCTGTGAACTATTACAACATCAACTTCTCCACTTTTTTTTTTTTAGAAAGGGAGAATAGTAACTGAGAGTTGCTGCAACTTTGGCTGCAGTTGCTCTGTGGATCCATCTGGGTTACAGGGCCATGAAAGCAGCACAAGGGTGGGCAAAGTGTTAAATAGGTCACAACACAAGAGTCCTCTTCAAAAACTCCCAGGTCCAGTTTTCCCCACTGGATTAGCCTCCTTTTCCCACACCATCTTTGCTGCTGCACCTCGACCCTGGGAGCCTGGAAACCACAGGGAGAGCAGCTTGGAGTGTGTGTGAGTGTGTGTGTGTGTGTGTGTATGACAGTGTGTGTATCAAGTAAAAAGTGAGGTTGTGCGTCCTGAATGGCCTCCAGCCCTGAATCTTGGACAGCTCCACCTCGGCAGAGTTGGCCAAGCTGCCCTGGCTTCATTCATACTGAGCCAGTGGCACGCCAAGCCAAGCACTCTAGAAAATAAGACCACATGCATACGCAGCACACGCACGCACACACACACACTCTACACTTGCACTCTGCCAATGAGTCTCAATACCCATTGCAGCTTATTTTGGATTGGAGCTGCTGATGTTTGTGCCAGTATCAATTTTCACAACAAAAAGTAAAAAATAAAAAGCATTGGACCATTAATGTGGAACTCATACCTGCCTTTGAATATTGAGCTACTAAAATTACATTAAACACCTAAATTAATGAAACAAAGTTTCAGATATAATCATCGGGTTCTCCTCGCACCTTTTCTGTAGCTGCAGCCAAAAAGGAAACAAAAACACAGAGACAGCAAATCACAAAAAAAAAAAAACCTCTCTCTCATAAAGTCACACATATCTTTCTCTCTCTCAATGCTGTACATCCCATTCTTTCCTCATTCTACTTCAGTTCTAACAATTCCGCTTTTGCTCAAAGCTCAGGGCACAGCACGAAAAAGGAACAATCTGCACCAAATACTGAGTCCTTTTCAGAGGGCAGAGAAGCAACTGAGCAAAGCAAAGTTATCTCCTGTCACTGGTCACGCACCTCACCTCACCTCACCCTCAACAGCATGAACACAGGCTATCAGTAGTTTATCTTCCCATTAGGACTTATGGCTTTGACATTTATTTGGAATTAGGATCTGGTGTTTTTCTTTATCTTTGAGGCTCTAAAAACATCCGAGCCGCACGCTGTGTGCCCTTCAGGGTCCTCACGCTGTGACACACCTGATATCCATTAACCACCAGTTGTTCGGATTACACAACACTGGGTGTCATTGGAAACAGTCAACGTGTTGGGAAAAATCCTACACAAGACAACGCGCTCGAGTGTGTCCGCAAAGAGCCGGAGCATCTGCTGCCTGGGACAAATTAAATGTGGAGTAATTATGAGAGGAGGCTCCCCGGAGTGTTCTGCCTCAGAATCCGCGCTAATACTGTGACACCAAAAGGTGTGGCGCTGCGTGACTTTGCTCACACTAACTAATGAAACAAAGAGCGTGCGTGCGTGTACGTGTGTGCATGTGCGCGCAGCCATGAAACAGAAGACAAAGACATTTCTGAACTTGAGTAGCGCGACTAATGAAGAAGAAATTGTCAGCGTGCGTGCGTGCGTGCGTGCTTGCGTGCATTACCTCGGAAAAGGAAGGCTTTGCTGCTGTTGTGAAGACCCGCCACTTGGGTAATTCCATAGGTGGCATTTGCCAGGTCAAGTTCATTGATGATATCAATCTGGTAGTCTTGATCTGATCCGAAAGCCAAAGCTGATGGAGAGAAAGGGAGGTTAGAGGATGTGAAGCGGTGTGTTCAAAGCCCTCTTAGAGGATTAAACCTGACAGGGTTTTAACTAAAATCCTAATTCGTTTCACAAACAGACATGGTCACTGCTCATGTGCATTTCACTGCTTATAGTAATGGCTGGCCGTGCAAAAAGTCACGCAGTTTTTACACGCAGGGTTGCTTAATGCTGCCCAGTGAGATGCACCGTCTGTGCCCGCAGCCATCACCTGTGTTCTCCACGGACCGTAGGTGCACTGTGCGCACCCGTTAAGGTAAAAGGTGTCATCTCTTTCACCTTAACTGCGTCCTGGTTATTTCCAAATGTTAACTCTACAAACTGCAGGTGATTAAAAAACAATAAGCTGCAGTTGTCCAGAGACACTACCAAAATATCCGACATGCATGCGCGCAAGGTGCAAACTGAGGAGCGTAAAAAAAAAAAAATAAAAATAAAAAACCGTTAAGAAGCTCGTCTCACTCGCAACAAATTTCCTGCCTGCGACCGCAGAGAGCCACGCTGCTTGTACTTACCTGGTTTGGTAAAAAAGAAAAAAGATAGCAAAGCCACGTAAATATCCATTTGTGTTGGAGTTGCGCTGTACAAAGTCCTCAGCCGTGCGCTCCGCTGCGTATCCCCACTAACCCGCTCTGGTCCGTCTGGCGCTGTGCGCCGCTCTCACCTCGCCTGGATGTGGAGGAACAGAGGAACGATCCACAACACATGAGCGGGGGTTTCCTCTCTGCAGAATCAGATCAGTTTATAATGTCTGGATGCGTCCAATTGGTCACTGCGTGGCATCGATAGTTACAAACGTCTGCGTTTATTCAGGACAGCTAATATACTGACCGGCAGACGATAAATCTGAGGATATTCTCATCCGATAATCTGTAAAGTTCCCCCCGCTCAGACCACTGAAACTTCCAATTTTGGAGGTGAGAAAAGGCCTTTCAAAGGAAAAGTCTGTGAGTGAGGGACATGGGAATTCTCTGTGGTAGAAAGGTGGGCTGCTCTCAGTCGTCAAAGCAAGAGATTAATCAAAGCCTTTCCAGTCTCAAGGGGCAAATTAGCAACAGCACCTGACAAAATACAACAGATTTCATTAACTGCATGAAGATAGTGTAGTCTGCACAACATGGGTTTGCTCTGTATGAGGATTTTGTATAAAAGCACAGACACAAAAATGAATCGTGCATATTGTCTTTGCTTCCCACAGCACCCCCCATCACTTCCCCTCACTCCCAAATGGAACTCTGTCTCCCACCTCCTCCTTGCCTCAGAGAATCCCTGGGATTTATAAGCACTGCTGCTACAGTCCTCTTTCCTCCGGGGCCTGTCCTTATTGAGAACCATTAATCATACCCTTCTCCTGCCTGCCTCTAATTTGTGTACACTGTCAGGTTGTCTGGGTTACCTGCACCAACACAAACTGATGAGGGAGAGAACAGCGGAGTCTGCTTAGTGATTATGGCAGTTACACAGTGTGCACCGCCTGCTCCGCCTGTGCAAGTGTGTGCGCTACTCAAGGGAAGGTGTAATGTCTGCTTTGGGATGCAGGTCACTGTTCCACCGTCTCAAATTAGACTGTAAACAATAGCAGCATTCGCAAGCCTATCCCCTGATCCAGGAGCGAAAAAATTTGAGAGGGGGGGAAAAAACACATTATTTGAAATTACAGGTTGCAGAGCAGCAGAGAAGGCAGGAAGGAGAATTTGAATTGTTTGTGGAAAGGTGGTGTGGTTTACAGGCAACATCATTCCTAGCTTTGATATTTTTATTAAGTGTAAAAAAAGATAATTAGCTTCTCTCTCTACTTCATCTTTGCAAATGCTGCAGTACCAGTAAAGCAGATTGGGTCATGTGTAGGTCAAAGGACATCTGGACATCTGGATTTTAAAACTGGGCTCAATTAGTATTCGAAACGTCTAGGTTACATTTATATTTTAGAGGCTATATTTTACGGTTAGGACCTCCTTTGAATTTAAATTTTAGTTTTAGTCATTTAATGATGCTGAGACAGTGATTTCTGTTACCTGGACATCTTAAAAACACACTTTTCAAATAAATATAGCAGATGTAACCTGGACACCTAGATCTCGTGTACTGCTGACATTCAGTCAGAAAAATTATCTTTCTCTATTTATGCATTTCTCTCCCATCCTCCCAGTCAGTCTGGGTGTTTTCCCTCTTTGCTTGAACCCATCTGATTTTGGCTGTGACCTCTGCGCAGTCATCTTGTCACTGTCAGAATTGAAAAACCTTCCTGTCTCTGCCTCTGTGAGCTGTCAGTTCATTGTCCAATTGATGGGACCCACCGCTGCTGCTCCACCTCCACTATTCTCAACTGAACAACTAACATTAGTCATTTGTTCAAAGGGTTTAAAGACCTATCCACATGTTTTTTTCTGACAAGATGACATCCCCCTATCAGAAGTACAAGTAGGAGCAGTGTGATGTTGTCACATTAAGCAGGACAACAATAAGTGACTTTTTGGTTGTCCTGCTGATAGGGTAACCACATCAGAGGATCTCATATGGTTAATTTTGGAAAGCAGTAGAGATGGGAATTATGGCTCTTTGAAGGGAGCTGGATTTTATGGCTCCTTTCTGAGAGCCGGCTCATCGTTCTATTTTTTCCCTTTGGCTGGAGACCAGCCCTGTAAACGTGAATGTCTGTTCCTGACTGACTGACTGACGGAGTGACCGATGAAGTTACACCATTGCTGTGCTTTTAAGCGGTGGTGAAGACTGTTTGTTGACCTTGCTTTAAAATGAGCTAGTTGTCAGCGTTGCTATTGCTACATAGCCGGTGTCAGCATTAACTGCTGTTTACTTATCAATCTAGAAGAAATGTTGCGGGTTCAGCATCAAACTTCTTTTACTCGCCAGCAGCTGTCTCCAGTGGTGGAAAACACCATCAATGTTATCTTTTGTCTCTATCATGTCTTTTCTACTACTGGGTATCACACTGACCAGCTAGCCAAGGCCCGCCTCCTCACTTTCCAATAGCGACTCACTGTAGCCTCCAATACCAAGCCCTGAAGACGTAGCGCTGCTCAGAGGGCGTGTTTTTACCTCTTGTATTATAAAGACAACAATGGCGAAATATCTTCAAGCTACAATCAGCACCACCCACAAGGGGCAAAGAAAACTTACGTATGCCCCTTTAAATTATAATTTTGATTTGCAGATATTGCACCCTGCTTTATTATTGCTTCTACCTCTAGTACGACTCAGGTCCTCTGATTCGTACCAAAGAATGTGACATCACTAGTAATGACTTCACAGCTTTGTGTCTGTTCATTAAGTTTAGGAATACTGCTCCATCTATCTGATCCTCAGCTGAAGGGGTTCACAAATGTTTAGACTGCATAAAGAGATATTCCTATATGACCCATGACATGACAACCCAATGAAAAGATAATGAGTTCTCAAAGAGCATTATACAATAAAGACTCTAACTTAGAGTTAGAGAGGAAACTAGAGAGGAAATGTGACAGTTGCAGATGCTTCCGTACTGGACATGGGCCTTCTAGCTCAGAAACCAAGTTGAACACCTATGGGAGGTTTTGGAGCAACATGTTACGCAGTTCTCTCAAATCACCAAATGATGAAATATCTTTTAGAAAATTATGTAACATCTCTTTATTAGAGTTTCAGAGACTTGGAGAGTCTGGCTCACGATGAAAAAAAACAGCATCTTAAAAAACTTGTTTAAGGATTCAGTTTTTTTCCTTCTTCTTGAATTTATCACTCATCTGTATGTAGCCTAGACTTCTGAAAGTTCTCACTTTTCATACAATTTAAGGATGTCTCAAATCAACAAATCAGTGTTTACTGCACTGATTAGACATTTGTTGACACACGCTTTCTGCATCAGAGATGTACCAAACCTAAAGTGAACCAGCAGTGAGAAAGGAGGAGACAGAGCGAGACACAGAGCAGCAGAGCAAGCATGACTGGCAGTGGCAGAGATATGAATGTCAACAGGATTAGCTCTATAATTCTCCAGATTGCGCGATTGCAGTGTGGCCCAGCTGTTTTCAATCTATGCTTGTCAACACAATGCCTGCCGTCGTCCTGCAGTCACATACAGCGAGGTCACCGGGAGAGGTGCAGCCAGTGGACCTTTTCTAATCAGGGAACAGACAAGCGAGACACCCAAAACCGCACAAACAGAAATGACCGCGACAACAGAACTCGGAAAGGCTAATTTGCCGCAGGTATTTGTTGTCTGACGGAGATGGAAGCCAAAGTTTAGCATTTCTCTGAGCAGAGCAGCCGTCATATTAAACCCACAGGAGTTGCCGAGATGGTGCTCAATCACTGACAAGATAAATGACATTTAGCCCAGCTTCTATTTTATCTGATGGAGCTCATATTCAAACCTGCCTTACTTTGTACTTTACCTGACACTCCAGTCTGATAACATCATGTCAAAGTGATATGTTTACCTCCAAACTTGGATGACCAATGACTTCAATTGTGACCAACTGTAAGAGCAAGAACAGCTTTTTTTCCCCCCTGATTTAACCATGTCCAAAAGGTTATGTATCGGTTCAGGCTGTGTGTAGGTGTGCTGGGAGACAAATGTACTTTGAGATCACATTGGACACCCAGAAATCAAATGTAATAATGCAATTGGTTCTCATGTAAGTGTATAAAGTTAGTCAGAGCGTACAGAGTGTTCTCTGCAGAGACAGGCAGGTGATGCTGTGACTTCTGCAAAGATGATAACAGGAGGTTTTTCACACTGTGTCTTCAAGGCTGCAAGTTGTAATCTTGTTTTGTAGAACTATTTTGACTTGATCACTGTAGTGCTTTGAAATAACAAAAAACAGACACACACAGACAAAATAACAATTTTTCCACCTACTGACAAAATTTCATACACACATTGTTATAATACTAGACTGAAGATAGTGACGCCAAGTAAACTATTGCAGTCTATTTTTTTTTACTGCAGCATTGAAACAAATGTCAAGTATTTTACATTCAGCCTTTTATTCAAATTTCCTCCCAATTCAGCCTGATATATTTGGTATCTTTGAAAACCTGAATCTTAAAGAGTGACTTAATACCCTCTGAAATACGTTGTTTTTGTGGTGTTTTACTTCTCACTTCTTCTTACTGCAATGATGTAAAGGTGTCAGTTAACTGTGACATCACTGTAGGGTGTGGTTACAGGTGCACACCTCTGTAACGCACCCACTTGCCCCCTGCGGTGATGTTGGGTGTGGTCAGGTGACACTAATTAGAAACTTTTAACCAGAGAGGACGTGTTTGGTGTTACGTTACCCTTTAAGAATAATTTTTCAGAAATTTTCAAATGATTGGCGTGATGTTAGGTCTGGCAGGGTTAAAGAGATGCTACAGATACTACAGATGTACTAAAGATGATCTGGTTTTTGCCTTTTTTCAACTTTTGATTTTTATTAGTTTCTATTTGAGATATATTGTGCCATACGGCCTGGAAATTAATAAGAGCAAGTGATAGCTAAATAAAATAGTTTAATTAGCAAAGAAAATGTCATTCATTCTCATTCATTTATGTATGATTTAAATGCAAGTTTAATTAGTTGATTATAACTAGAAACCTGTAATTAATCCATTGGAACACTCCAGGTGCCACACACCTCCGCATTGTGAGGTGAGTGTCTCGTGACACATTGTTGTGTCATGAAGAAACTGTAATTAAAAAGCTCAATTTCAGCTGCCAAAACAGGAAGTTAAATGACTCTCGTTACAGAGTTTGTATTGTTGCAGCTCAGACTGATCAAAAAGCTGATGTGTCTCGTGTCGAGAGATGAAATCTTCTTGCACACAATAACCTAGACAGGCAAGAAAGAGATGTATACTCTGTATAATGCAGAACTAAGCATCTGATGAGCAGCGGTTGGGCTGAATATTAGAGCTCAGGGAACAGAGCCTTGCAACAGAGTCCTGCTGTGTCTGCTGAAAACCCCTCATTACCCCTCTAACACAGTGTTAAAAACTTGCATCAGTAATAGCCAAATTTGATCTCCATCAGCCTGGTGGATGTGGTGTCACTGCTCTGTGTGTAGCAGGTCCGGAGGTTCTCTCTAGCTTTGTTAATCTCTGCCATTGTACATCACTGCCTTCATCTGGTAAGAAGTGGATTTGAATGAATATACCATTCTGCCAGACTGGGTTGCATACAGCTTGATGGTCACCTTGACCAGCTCGGATTTTGGTGACCTTTTCAAAAAGTCTGAATTTAGGCTGGGTTGAAGGCAAAATGGAGAGAAGATTCATATTAGTCTGGAGCTGTGCTGTATCATGGTTTGCACAGAGTGACAGTTTTGTCCTTAGAGGAACCAAGAAATGGGTCTGGCAGTTCACAGCCTGGCTTTGTATGCTTTACCTCTGAAGTGGTTAAAACTGCAGGGTGGAGGTGAAGCTTCAGTAAACAGTGTGTGTTGTTCCATTCAGTTGCACTGGAGAGTCTCAGGTCCAGTCTGGCTTTAGCAGGTCGAGAGGAGGGGGTGGATACTATAAGAGGGTTATGAGTGTGCACTATCAGAGACTTATAAAGCCAGGGGCAGCTCCAGGGGGACACCTTAATGGGGCTTAAGGGAATCAATGTTTTAAATTTATTTTGTCAGCTACAGTTGGAGTCTCATTGACTGTCACTTCTCCAGGATGATCATGATTAATCTGTTCCTCAAAGGCACTTTCACAAAAAAAACAAAAAACAAATGCTGCACCACAGTTTAAAAAATGGTTCTCTTCATTTAATTACAGGAGAGGAAATGGTGAGATGGACTATTTTCTCTTTCACTCTAACCTGCTGTGAGAGCAGAATAAGTTATGGATTAAATGGGCACCACCGCTGCAGACCGGTGCATTGTTCTCAAAAACTGTTGCCAGGAGGCAATTATCGGGTCACAGAAAATTCTTAGCTGACATGATGGGCATGAATTGTCCCTGCAAGTTTGGCGGTTTGATTCCTTTGACAAATATAGCAGCACTTATCCCAAGCATGACCCACTTTTGCTCTCAACTTTTTTCAGGCAGAGGTAAACACGCTTGCTAGACTGAGAGAAGCAGCATCTCTCCTGCAGAAGGCAGCGGTGTGATTGGAATGACAACTTACTGCTGTATCACTGTTTCACTGAGATCTCAAGCTGCATAAAAAAAGCACCACTATATGAGTGAGACATACACGCAAAGACCCGAAACACAAAGCTAAGAGAACAATAATGCTCTTCTTCTAATTACTGATATCTAGTGATTAAGGCACATGTTACCCTCCTGGTAAACATACACAATTAGTCGGACGTTTTAAAAAAAAAGGGACCATGCTAATGTTTTCTGCAAGTTTCAGCTCCCTGTCTGTGGATATTCTTTTTTTTTTTTCTTTTTGTCAACAAATCCTGTGAAAACCATGAAATCCAACCATGAATTGACTAACAAGTATTACCTATGTAGCCAAAGCCATGTGCATGTTCCTCTGTGGCGCAGAGGCGGTAATTATGCCGACTTGTTCACAATGACAATGATAACTTGCTGACGTTTAGTGAGTATAATGTTTACCATGTTCACTATTTTAATTTAGCTCGTTAGTATAATATTTAACATATACAACACAAAGTGCAACTTCGGGGTGATGGGAATTTCATCAATTCTGCAGGTGATTGGTCATAAACCGAAGTACTGAATAAATTCAAAAGTAAATGATGGTACTAGACACAGTGTCAGGGCATCCCCAATGTCATTCAGAATCATCTTGGGATCCCTGAACCACATTCATGGTAATCCATCCAACATCTCCAGGGACACATCACTAAAACCTCAAAATGTCAACCTCATGGTGTTGCTACAGGAAAAGACAGGGGACCACCAAAGTCATCAGCATTAATGTGAGGACCGTGAATGTATCTAATCTAATAGCTGTAGAGATATTTCAGCCTGGATAACATAACTCCAGCCCTTTTCTTTAATCATGGATACTTGAGATTTTTGCTGATGCTTTTCAATGTATGCTATGCTTTTTTTTTTTTTAATTTTTGGATGTATTTCTCCAGCATTCATTATTATACTGTTGTGTTGGAAGTTTAAAGCAAGATTATTCCATTTTGCTATGAAGTCGTCATTTCTTTTTTGGTGTTAAGCTTGGGATTTCCCATATTTTTGTCTTGCTCAAAAGTTCATCACCATCCAAATGATGTCTGAACCTGTTATATTCAACTGCAGGGATTAGGAGAGAATTATAAGGGAAATTGCAAAGAGGGAGTTCTTCCACATTTCAGAAGCAAGAGTTGCACTGTTTCTGAACACTGCACGTACACGGTATTCTGGTCTATTTCCTGTAGTTTCTGTAGGTAGAATTTTTTTCAGTGTGCTTCTTCTGTGACAGGTTTCTCCGTGTAATTATGTGTTGAACTTGGTGTAAAATTTGATTCTTTAAAAAAAAAAAACTTACTATTTGATTCTGCAGGACCAGCACCAAAATCTGATGTGTACTAGTGATGTGTGGAACTGACAAAACATTTTCTACTATGCAGCTGTGCTGGAAATATTTGACAGAGCAGCACATCCTCCAGGATTCGGACGATTTCCCACTGGGAAGAAAACATAAAACCAAAATTAAATCGGCTGATGATATGTAAAAATACATCACTAGTTGACATTTCGTAGGCCTATGCAAGCGTTGTTTTAAATTATTTTTGGTTGCCTCTCAACTCACTGTCATTTTATGTGTAGAGGTAAAACTAGCCGCTAATATAGTTCCACGAGAAAAGTTTTAGTTGTGTTTTTCTTACTGTCCAAAATGATGAAGAGAGACAGTGATTTTATTGCTCCATCCCTGAACTGTTGTTTTGATTGTTGGTTTCTGATTGGTACATATTTACGTGTTTACTGGATGCTCTCAGTAAATGCAGCACTATTGTATGAATGCACTCCTATGAAGGTTTAGTCTGTTTTTGCAGACAGTGTATAAGTTGAAAGCTTTTGATTTACTCTTGGAACTGCATGATGACACACTGATGTTTGCTCTTTACTTTGCAGCTTTCCAGCATACTGTAAATTTTCTCATGAACTGCAGTGCTCAGATAATTCCTGCACAACCTGTACAAAGAAAAAGTCCAGTCCCAATAATGGCCAGGAGAAATGGGATCTGCCGTAATTGGGCGTAATTATGTTCTGCATAGTCTCGCAGAGCCAGACCTTTCTCCACAGTGCTGTGTCGACACTGAAGAACAGTCTGGCTGAATCCATTGTTATTCTACTATAAGAGAAAAATGCTCTGACGCTCTCCTGTTTGCATTTCTGTGAACCAATCCCCGTCGTCTTAGGCGGCGCTGAGCCAGGATGCAGAGATGGTGCCCCTGCACATAGTGTGAGAGGGTAACTTGTTTGGTGGAACCCTTATACGTGAGAAGACGATCACTGTCATCAAAATGGCTAATTTCCTGCAAAGAAAACACCACAAAGCTAAAGGCAAACATATCACAGCTTAAGTCAGGTAACTACAATATGACCTTAATGATCCACATGTGATATGAAGGGCAGAAGGAGCTACATTACATACATACATACATACATACATCCATTTGGTAGAAGTGATGAAGTCTCAAGTTCATCAGCTTTTAACATAAAACAGCATCTTGACATCCTTTTAAAAGGAATACTGAACAGAAAATCTCTCTTTTAATACCCACTGGGCTTGAAAGGTGGCTTTGAATACTTTGTGCTTTGCTCGTTCATGGAGGACGACAGCTATAGCCAGCTTGAACTCATTAAAAAAAAAAAAAGGTTTCTTTCTTTTTTTAATGTTCTTAGAAACATCTGAAAACATTACTGCAGTCAGCTCCTGTCATCTGTCCATCTAAATTTAGATTTTCACAGCTTACAAAATAAGCAAAACATATTTTCCACCTTTTGTATTTTTCAGCTCAGAGGTTCAAAACACAGGGTCTTTGGTGAAGTACTAAGAGAGCATGTGCACACATTTCTGTCTGTTATACTGATTCTAAAGAAGCCAACATCTTTAAATGCATAATTCAATTTACTATCCTGCTACAGCTAGTAGCAGCTTGAGCCTTAAGCTCATCGTGGTTATGCAAGTCATAAGTTACAGACACTTCTGTATTGTTAGCAGATTGTCCACATTCATAGACACAGTCTTCTGATATCAGCTGTGCAATAACAGCTAATCTGGAATCAAAAGGAACAAAAGTAAGGCAGTTTTTTATAATATGCAAAACAAGGCATTAAAGTTGCAGTTTAAAAGACTACAAGGACTAAAAACCTTTGAAATGTTAAATACTCATAAAACCGGCGCACAATGTATTAATAAACCATTAACTGCATAAAACTGCTTTGATCCATTACATTGCTTCCTAAATTTGCTTACTTAACCAGCTGCTAATAATGAAATCTACAATGGGAAGACTCACCCCAATACATTATGGCTAATACCAGTTTCAAGACAACGTAGAATATTCAATGTGTGGTATGTGTCATCTATGGCATCACAGCTCATTGAATCACCTCATTACTAAGCTAAGACACACTCTCTGTATGGATGCACTTATAGGCAACACTAAGTGCAGACTTGATAATATGTGGTGGAACATTTAAATATTGTTATAACACTATAACATGCAATTTACAGAAATGGAGTTTTGATAATTTACCATCGAGAGCAGTGCTATTAAAGCTGATTGAGCCTTGATGCCTTGTCACAAATATTAGAGTACAAATGGAGGAGTGACTTACAGTAAATACTGAGTGCACGTTATTTCCATGTAGCAAAATTAGTTAGAGGCAGCGGGGTGCCATGTACTAAAATAAGCAGCACCGAGGACCATATGGCCTCCCCCACCCTGCAAATTGCAGAGTTCACACCCTGCAGACACTCCTATGGTGGGAAAGACGTAAAACACATGCAGAAAATAAAACGTTTATTCGTTTACTCTTTATCTCCAGCAGTGGCTTTTTGACCTCATTATTCAAACTGTGTCAGTAGTCAGGATAAGGCACAAAACAAATTTTAATGTGTTCAACATGAGATCTTTTAATCTTCCAATTTTCATAGTTCATTGATAGATGTAAATGTATTCATTGATAGATGCTTGACACCCACAGTTTATAATACAAGTTTATAATACAAGCGTATTTGATTAGTTGTTTCTGTCATCGTGTAACTCAGCTTGTGTCAATGTAAACAAATAATTGTCTTCATATTGTGTATATCATTTGCTCTTGGTGAGTCCTGTGAATTGGGTGTTGGCTAACTACATGAGACTATGGATGTGATAAGCAGCGGATGAAGATTCCAAACATAGTGATCATTACTTTTCATCAAAACTGTTTCCAGAGCAAAGTTAATATTCATACCCCCTTTCTTCTCCCTGTGGCTCCACCAGGCCAAGAATGAAATCAAATTTGTATTTTTCTAGGACACTTGTTAGACATAATGTTTGTTGTGCATTTCTTTTCTAATGATCCTGTACTGCAAAAAAAAAAAAAGTCTTTCTCTGTCTAAGCTATCATTAGTCTTAGCAAGCTATTATGTTTCATTCATAACCGTTTAACATGTCTGGTTTTATGTCTAATTTTACATCGGCCGCATTCAAATCAAGTAAATGAGGTACTGCTTTGTGAGAAACATTAAAAAGATGAAGAAACAAGTTGTTTAACAAACCATTCCCTTAACTTTCAAGTTTTGTTTGCCACCGCTCCATTGAATACTTACCCTATCTAGCGAGGCTACAAATATATATCCAACTGATCATGAGACCCTGAACTGTACTTGTACATCATAGCAGGTCCCTGCAATCATCACTGCTGTGCTTGGCGGATGGGATGAAGCAGCAGATGGGATTCACCGCAACAATGTCCGTAAGCACTGAGACATGAAAGAGCAGCGATGCTAAATGCACAATGCACATGAGACAAGACCTGTAAAAAATGCTGAAGGCTGCAGTTCCACTTCTGCTTCCTCAATGCCAGTGGTGGCATTAAGGATGACCGTTACTGTACTTCAGCCTAAAGCTGAATGCGATTTTATGGTAAAAGGCTCCTCAGGATGCGTGGCGAGTGTTGAAACTGGATATTTTTTTTACCTGCTCAGGGAGGAGGGCAAGACTAACAACATACTTAACTGCCTGAAGGCAAAGCACTCATGTTGAATCTTTAAGCTTCAAAGGAGTATAATATTTGTGTACATCACTTTCCTTTATGGTTTTCATTGTATTGTTCTAACTTAGTGGAACAGTTAAAACAATAATAAAGAAGACAAATTGGCATGACAACCATAGAAAAGTGCAGTATGACTCTTTAAAAGCCATTTGCAATACAAACACTTGACAGGAGGTTCAAGTACATTTTACAGACTCTGTGAGAGACCAGTCTCTTCCTCATTGCAAGGCCACCCTGAAGCAGCCACACATCAAACAAATTACAATGGAAATGCAGCCATGCAGCAAGTCTAACTGACATGTGCAATAGGATGAAGTCCTCCTATTACTATACTAGTACTAGCACTTATTTGCGACTCGCTCCAGTTACTTCCGGTTCAGTTTCTCAAATGTTGTTTTTGTAAATTGAATATTCCACACAAATATTCGGTGCCGGTGGCCGAAGATATTTGTTCCTCTACCACAAGAAAGGATCAGCAGGAAGATACGGGGCTACAAACAGACAGTAGTGGGACTATGAAAGACAACGGCCTCAGGAATAGAGTCAAGAATTGGCAAGCTTTCCTCAAAATAAAAACAACAAAGGGTTACTGCCACTTTTTTACTGTTTTGTGTACTTAAACCTCTTGGCTGCAATGCAGCTGCTGAAGCTGTCAGCACTTCATGAAAAGTGTAGAAAATAGTGACACACATGTATAGATGAGACAGCGCTCACAAGACAAAAAAAGCATTGGTCATTAGACCTCTTGCATTTGGCCAAATAATGACTGTTCTCATTAAATAGCGAGTGGGAGTGGTATGATGTTGTTAATAGTGTTGCAGGATGGCTTGGGACGAAGGCCAGGTGAATGAAAGAGTGAATAAAGTGTGTGACTATGAAAGCAGAGAGAAAGGAGTGGTATGTTTTTCCATCTCCTACTCTCAGTCATTTCTTTGAACCATCTCTAAAGTAAGTAGGTTTGGTTGCATAAACTTAACACGAACTTAAACATAGAAGTGGCAATTAGAAAAACAGTTGTATGAATCATTTTGTAAAGCACCAACAAATTGTAAACACGTATTTTATTATTTAGATAGAAGGACTCGTTTACCTTTTCCTGAGCAGCAACCTCTTGTGGTCTTCTGCAGGAAAACACCAGCTGTGGTCGTACGTTCAAACGGTTTAAAGAAGTCCTATTTCTACCGTGTCCAGCAGTAAAGCAGGAGGTAGCATGATAGTGTTATACTGCAGTTCCTGACTTTAGCACTGGAGATGGATGGTTCTCCATTTCACTGCTGAATCCAACAGGCTCTCCAGATTGAAAAAATACTCATTGGGATCTTGGATAATGTGTTTCCTCAATAAGGACTGCAAAAAAAAAAAAATCACCTGTTACGCACCCATGCACAAACTAAATCAATTCTGTTATCTGATGACTCTTTCACTCTGCCAAAGCCATGTCACTCCATCACCTAACGTCAAGGCCTGTAGGTCACAAAACTGAGTGCATTGACTCCTGCCCATAGTTATATCCATCTGTCTATTCACTTATTTCGCTGTGCCAATATCCATCCATCCATCCATCCATCCATCCTTCTATCCATCCATCCATCCAATCAATCCAGACCCAGGGTTGCAGTGGCCACAGGCGAAGCAAGGTAACACCAGAGGTCCTTCTTCCTAGCCACATCCTTCATCTTGTCCTGAGGGATCCCGAGGTGTTCTCCTCGGCCAGATGGGATATATAATCCTCCCAGCATATTCGAGACCTACAAAGTCTCCTCCCAGTTGGATGTATCCAGAATACCTCCACAGGGAGCCGCCCACAACACTGACCTGATGACCAGACCACCTCAACTGACTCCTTTCACTATGAAGGAGCAGCGGTTCTACTCCAAGCTGCTTTCAGGTATCTGAGCTTCTCAACCTGTCCCTACAGCTGAGGCCAGATTGCCTACAAAGGAAACAAATTTCAGACTCTTCTATCAGTCACCATCTGCACCTCAGGATCGTATGGGTGGAATGAAATGCAAAATGACTGACAAATAGAGAGCTTCGCCTTCAGGCTCCAACTCCCTTATCTATATTTCCCACAGAATTACATGGAGGTTCATCACCTACTGTACAATACATGGCCAGGCCGACATCCTTTTAAAAAGGCGCATTTCTCAGATGTTCTGAGGAGTGCCACACATTCATTGTTGACACATTCTTTTTTTTCTCCGAGCCTAGCTTCTGGGAGTGTGCGTGGGCTTGACTACTAATGTGCACATAAATGACACTGACAGGATTTCCTTCATCCTCGTTTCTCAGATCAATTTCTCTCCTAAAAGAAGTTCAGCTGTGAGGCAATGGATATGCTCAGGAATTCATCTGCAAACTTTAAACCTCTTGTTTAAAATAACCATTACCCAAACCTTTCAACAACAAAAAGCAAATTACAGCCTCATGGTGAGTGACAGTGAACACACAGATGATACAGCAATTACAGGCCAAACAGTAAGTGTTTCTTTCCGGTACAATTACATGCTTTTATATTATTCTGACAATAAGGCCCTTATCATAACCAGCCAGTAGTAGAAGCATCTGTTAGAGCAGAAGATTAATGGATGATTCAGGTACGTAGTCCCAGGGTACAGAGGGCCGCTCTGAAACTAAATGACCTCAGATGGCACAATGAAGCCAGATCGCTCTTTCATATAAACAAGACATACTGAGATAAATTACCTTCTCCCTCTTCATCTTATTACAGAATTAGTGCAAGTTCTGGATTTAAAAAAAAAAAAAAGTCATCCAAGGAAAACAAAAAATAGGAAAAGTATGCTTACGACTTTGCAGAAAGCCATTATTACTATATTTACAATGGAGGATAGGCTTCTTCTAATCTGTTTTCTTAAATGGGTTTTCTTTGCTGACATGAGTTTTTTGCAACTCCCTCAACGCAACACTCACAGTTAAACTGCTGTATATTGATAACAGATGAAGGGAACGATTGGCAGGCAGATTTCTATCAGATTCACATATACTCGAGAGACAGGCTCTCAGTAATAAAGTATACAATACCAGTCACCACTCAACTAACAGCAATGTTGGTGGCTTGTTTCGCAGTTTGAAGCACTTCCAGTTGAGAGTTTTATTTATGGGAAATCAAAAGAAAATGGGATTCGAGCGACACAACACAAATGCATCAGTGGTGTCATCAAGCTGTAATGACGGCATGTCAGGGGGTCGTCCTGAAAACAGACATTAAGTCCTCTATCCTCCAACTCGCTGGTAGCAGCCCGGCTACACTGTAAGATGAATTCATGACAGACAGGGAGCTCTTGCAAGACACAGAATACATGAGCACAGAATCAGTGACTCACTCCACATGTCCTCAAGCAAGAAAGGAATGCTTGGAAAACCTCATTTAATGTCATGGGGAAAATAACGCCACCCGTCCATCAGTTTATAATGCTTTTAGCTGAGGGAGGCTTGATTATTTTCAAAGTCAATTATTGTTTGGTGGCAATGCTAATTATAAAAGAAAGTGTTCACTGCTGGTCTGACTGCACTTGCTATTATTCTAGTAATTGCCTTGATTTTATTTCTGACTAAATGAAGACAGGCTTAGTGTTTCACTACCCGAAACCTGTTTCTAATAATTCTGTTGTTCATTTTGTTTTCCTTGTTTGATAAAACTGGAAATAATGAGCTCTCTCAGTTATGTGGCCTAGCCCATGTACCAGAGCAAATATTGGTCCATCACACAATCGGTGGTTTGCTTGCCGTTTGAAAACAATGAGAACTCCCAGTACTTTACTAATACTCCCTAGATGTACTAATAGCATTTCATTACACTGATTAATATAACTTCATTTCATTCAGTTGCCACGCAGTCATACATTCATAGGGACAGTCATACGGCCAATAAAAATACTGATGCACCGTGTTTGGAAATTGACATCATTATAGTGCGCAATCACTTTGTTTATTACCTCCACCAAGGAGGTTGCGTTTTCACCCATGTCTGCTTGTTTGTTTGTCAGCAGGATTACACAAAGACTACAGAATCAATTTCCACAAAACTTTGTGGAGGGGTGGGGCATGGGACAGGGAAGAACCCATTCAATCTTAGCCCCAATCTGGTTAAAGAGGCAGATTCAGTAATTTTTATCATCACTTCCCTAAACATTGAGAGATTGAGGCATTTTTCAACTTTTGTCAATTTCTCAGGAAATAATTTTATTCATGTAAAAAATCATACATATTAATGGTGTTGACATCTATGACTTTCCAGGAATTTCTAAAATAATTTCCCTTCACATTGTAAGATCGGTCACTTTTCAACACTTTCGTGACTATAACCTGGATCTGACAGACGTGTAGGACTGTTTGGCCTTGGCAGAGGTATGCGCTCTAATGAGTGCCATTGTAATTCCCTCCACCAAGGAGGTCATTTTTTCACCTGCATCTGTTTGCTTGTTTGTTTGTTTGTTTGTTTGTTTGCCTGCAGGATTATGAATGGATTTGCACTGAACTTGTTGGTGGGATGGAGCACAGGCCGGGGAAGAACCCATTACATTTTGGGGCAGATTCAGATAATTTATTATGAATTTGATTTCTGCCCTTCTAGTTACAGTATTACACTACCAGACAAACTACAGCATCGCTCTCACAGATTGTTTGTAATCTTTCTGCTCAATAGTTACTTATAACCCTCACTGGAAGTGTGACATCACATCCTTTTCTGGGTGGAGTGCACAGAGAGTTGAGTAGACAGAGAGTTAATATAATTGAACCGTAGCCCCATCACACTTGTAATTAAAACAGCCAAATAAAGTTATGTCAATGTAATCATGACAGTGGGTTTGTTCATGGGGGCAAGGTAAATGAATACAAAACATTGACATTGAGTTAACCAATAGTAAACTCCCCTGACAGTGCTGACCTTTGAGCGAACAGAGTGCTGAAGAATCCAGAATGGAGAAAGCTACTACAGCCTAGCTGTGTTTCAGCATCCTGTTTTATTCAACTCTTGTTCTCTGGTGTAGAATACTGCTTCACTAAAGAGGAAATGGTTGTAGACAGCTATGAGACAGGAGTCAATGTCACAAGTAGGTCTTTTTAATAAACCGTGCAAAGTTATTGATAAGAACTTCTTTTCCTTCAATAACGGAAATGAAGTTCATTCCTGGGGATACAATCCACGGGGAAGTAAAAACCACAGTTCAGAGTAAATAGAGAGAAGCACAAACAGTCATTGTGACTGACTAGTGTTATCACTTCCAGGCTTGCAGATTATTTCATGGCAGAGCTGACTAGATCTAGTATTAAATCACCTTGAAGTTATACCTTTCATTACATCCTATCTGATCAAAAGTGTGAAATTCTAAACCACTGCATTGTTGCCGTCTGTCACACAGATATCAGTCAATTCAATATGGTCAGAGTTTACAATAAAACTCCACTTCACCTTCTGTATGAGGGAGAGACAAGTACGGTGGAAAGAAAGCTACAGGGTCACAGTGGCTAACGCTAACTGTATGTCTTTGAAGGTTTTCAGTCATCCAGGTCATGGTATCTCTTAGAGCTTTACAAAGGCAACTGGATTCATTTGAGGTTTTTGAAGATTTTTCACCTACCGACCCACATAATGGCTGGGTGGGTCAACAACTCTGCTCAATGACCCTCAAGTTGTTAATGACCCCACATGAATAAATGTCTGGAACTATCAATTAGCTAGCTAGAACTGAAGTAGCTTTGAGAAGTGAGAAGTGATGTCTTCAAGAACCTAAAGCAAGTACAGTTGCCTTTTCCAAACCTGTGTCAAACTGTTATTTTAAACTTTCAAGCCACCTTCTCTTCTGGATACTAAATTAGCAATTCATTTTAGGGTAACTGGTGATGTGCATTTATCAAAATGTTAAAAATATAGTGTGCTATAATTGGGTGATACAGCACAGCTTTGTGTGTGCATTAGTTATAATAATAATCAGTAATTAACATAAAAGTTTTATTACATAACCACTGCTACAAGAGTGATTTTTATGAGGATGCTTACAGTTTTGCCTTGTTACAAAATTCTTCTTACCAGGTTTACCTTAGGGATTGTGCTCTTAGCTTATTAATGCATACAGCCGTTGGGCTATAATCACCTAAGTTAATTAGGGAGAGATAATTGCAGTGAGAATGTTGTTTCACTAGCGTGACTACTCTGTCATTCTCCAGCCAAATACAACTGAGGACCAGAAATAAAAAAGGAGGTTTATATTAAAAATAAAAGCTAGAGCGCTAACTAATACTAATGATAATGTTAAATTAGATAATTAAACAGTTAGGAGTACGAGAGTTTGCCTTAAAAAAAAAAAAAAAAAAAAAACACAATTCCTCATACCTACAATAAATTACAAACTACGTCACTGCCTTATAGAACAAACCACACATGATTACAAAAACAGCTGCAGTGATACAAGCTTTTCCTGATCCAAATGTAGGCAACTAACACTACTTATCAAAGATTAGGGAAAGCGGTTGGTAGAAGACGGGATGTGAACAGAGGTGTTTAGTAATGCATCACACTGCGTACATCTTTGCTTTGGAGTGAGGACAGTTATTATTCACAAGTCCACATAAAGTGAGGGCTGTTTCAAGTGTTCAACAAAAGACCAATGAGGCCATTTTCCTGGTGAGGACATTCTCCAGATGTAAACATTCATTTTACTCATCTTTGGAACAAAGTAACTCAGTACATTTGCTTAATTAATGTCCCTGGTGTCGGCCAAATACCTTCCTTCCTTTGCTCTGCAGCTTTCCTCTTGTTCCTTCTCCTGTCCTTTGTTGATTTGGACATCCAGATTCATGCAAATATCAAACACATTTGAAATGAAATGCATATTTCTAACCCAGGATTTATTAAATCTTGCTGGAAGCTCTTTTGCTAGACCTCCCTGCAGCTGCTCTTTAATTTTGGTGCATTAATTTAGTGAGCAAACACCTGCATTAGAGGTATCCACTAAAACTGTTCAATTACTTCTGAACCAGTTACCATTCTGATACACCCATTAGCCAATCAGAATTACGAATTCTCAGTGGCCATTGCACAATGAATGTTAATGTATCAGTAGTTACTGTGTGACAAGATATTTTTGGAAAGTACTTTTATAATCAGTACTTGCAAGTTTTACTTATTTCACTTTTGAATGCTGGACTTTTACTTCCATTGGAGTATTTTTATACTTTATGAACCACTGTTTGTTGCTCTGTGATACTTATTTTTGAATATATACTGCACATTAATTTTCTGATTAAGATTTAGTGAAAAGATCTCCTGGTTGAGGTCAGGTCTGACACTTAAGATTTTAATGCAACTGCATGGGGGAGGTTTTGAGTAAATCTACTGTATCAGTTCAAACCCAGCGATGCCAGTGCAGCCTACACCAAAATCTGAACAGCAGCATGAATAGCGACTTAACCACAGAAATCCTGTGCGGTACAGGGGCGGTAGAGTCCTCATATCACCCAGGAGACTGGCGGGATTAAAAATTCATCATGTTTTGTATTTGTTTGTTTTTCACAAAGCCTTAGACATGAGTAGGTCTCGCAATGTCTTCAGCCATATTTTAACACTTTATTTTCTGTAACAGCACACAGCACTGACACAACAACAGTGATATTTTCCAGTAAACAACACCTTTTAGCTCAGCAGATGACTCATCCAACTCCTTATATTTGTACCTTCGGATTTGGCGAAACACAGACTGTACAAACCTAGGGCTGTTCCGGCTTGTCATAATATTCAGTACTCAGTACTCAGCATTACTCACAACCACTACGTATTATGGATCGGTGTCGCTGTCTGATTCTGCTGTTTTAATTTACACTTGTCTGAGGCTTTCAAAGGTCTAACTGAGATCAGCAAATTTTCTCAGCCTCCACAGAGCAAACAGAGCTCTTGCAGTGGTGTTTTGTTCTTTGACTCGAATGTGTTTTTTTTTTTTTTTTATTAGACGGACAAGATGTGCCTCTGTTGGCCTATTGCTGATTGGGATGTGAAACAAAACATCCAGAACTCCTCTCTGCATGGCTGAGCAGAGAATGATCTAATATTACATTGCCAACTGTTTAATATTCTCCCATGTTCTAAGTCAGAATTTAACACCCACCAGGTTCCCACTGCTGTTAAGATTTGAAAGTATGACATGAGCAATAGGGGCTGTTTGAGTTGTCAATTTTTGACAGGGTCTCATCATCAGCACCCTGCCGTAAGAGGGCTGAAGCCTGTATCGGCATCAAGGGTCTGATGTCGTCGATCCCCACAAGGAAGCATCAAACTCAGCACAGCAGGGGAGTAGAGAGTGGCAATAAATAAATTCCCCCATACATACTATACTATACTAACATGCTTATATGAGCATGTAAACTGTAAGAGTTCTATGCAACCATGTTGGCTAACTACCCATACTAACCAGCTAGTAAGCTAACATTGGCAACAAATAATAATTTTCTTGGTAAACATTAGTATCTTAACATCCTGTAGACTGACTAGAAGAGTTGGAGAAATATTTCACAATTATGACTGAAGGTAAAATTGGAGGCATTTGTCTGAGTCAGGCAGGGAAGAAAATTACTGATGACTTCAAGTGTTGACAAAATGCAATCCAAATGTTTTGTTTCACTGTTCAGTTAACCTGTAATTGAACAAAATGAAGTACCTCCTAAAGATCTGAAAGGGGACACAACCATGTTATTTTCTTAGCTGTCTCCACCACAAAGATCTATGATGATTAAAATCTATAAAAACACACTGGAAGTAATAAACCAAACCGAAACCTCTTAAAATACTGAAGTGTTTGATATGTCCTCCTCTCTGTGCTGTATATTTGCTTTACTGCACATGTAAGGTGCTGCTCTCTCTGCCATACCAGGGAAATGGTTGACAACCTATATTTTATAGCTAATCCTAATGACATTCTTATGGCTGCCAGTCATACACCCCTCGCTCTCTCTCTCTCTCTCTCTCTCTCTGTTATTGTAAAGTGCCCCTCAGCCCATACTGTGAGACTAACACATCAGTAGGAATACAGTTTTGCTCAGTTACTAATCTCTGCAGTACATTCCCTTTCACCTTGAAATTTATAATAATGATATTTTTCTGCTGCATTGTGAAATCTTGTCAGTATAGTTATCTTTTCTACTTTATTCTTTGTACTGATCAGCAAAGTGAAAACATTTTGCAGCCACCTTTCATGTCCACACGGGTTCAGTGTTTAATACGCCATTGATTTTAGGATCACTTTAAGTATATATGAATACACACAATATGATGCTCCATTCCTCAACTGGTGCCTGGTAGAAAATAAAAAGCTGCCAGGGATGGATAAAAGAAATTAAATTAAAAATAGATCTGCTCTCATGCATGTGTAACTACTTGCAGACCTCAGAGATCTTTGGATTTTTGGTTTGTAGTGGGTTTTGTGCTGAAATGCAGTAGATGAAATACATTAATTATTTCAAACCCTGTGACTGTGTTAAAAACATTTTTTCTGGCCCCTGAGCTTCATAAAACACTTTCAAAAATCCTGAGAGTAGCATTAATTATGCATTGTGACATTCTCTAACTTTGATCCTAACTTTTGAGATGTACAATGGTATCTCATTCTATTAGATGTAGACAATGAGATGCTGTACATGTGTTACAACTCAACAGGTGACACGCAGAAAACCAAAGAAGTTTTCCAATCAAAAGCCTCTGCCAGTCTTTCTTCTTTCAATTTCTCCAGAGGGTGAAAAGACACGGCTCTCTTCCCCTGTCAGGCAAACAACCCATTCTGCACTTTCTCACCCAGAGAATCTCATTCTCACCTAGCTTCACCACTTCCAGCTCGTGCCGCTGCACAGGGGTCAGACTTAGACACATTTGGTGGAGGTGGGGATTTCTTTCATATATATGAAGTCATTCTTGCAATTTTTTTCCCCAATGTAGTTGAACTAAAGCGGGATATTCAGTCACTCCATGTGTTCACTCATCTCTCTCTGTGTACAACAGGTCTTCCCGTGAAGACAAAGAGGTGTAACTGTCTATATCTATCTATTAAATTCATCTTTTTAAAAACTGGCCCCTGTCACCTCCTTACACTTCAGCTTCAACTGATAATTCAACTGCATATAGTATTGACACTTAAAATGACACAAAAGTGACCATTCAGCAGTGTCCAGAGCTCTGACTTCAAATGATATTTTGAGTGCTTTCAGCTCTGACACATCAGCTGAGATTTCTGCACTTATAAGCAGACACTTCAACGGCTTTACAGTGTGTGCACCCCCATTTACAAGTCAACTGCTTTCTGAGCTTATAGCTCACAACTGAAATTCCAGCTGCATTCCTTTGCTTACACAAAAACCTGATTCAACTTCATACAGTACGTACACTTCAACTGACAATTCATCTGCCATCAGAGCTTAGGGCCGAGTGATTCTCCATCAGGACTGGAGTGAACAATGTGCTATCCAAAAAAGTGTTTATAGTTGTTCATAAACAGCCGCACTCGAGGGTGGAGTGAAAAGCTGGCTGTCACGGAGAGAAGGGAGACGCGACATTGTTTAAATATTGAGCTAAATACACTATAAACGTTGACATTAGCTCGTATTTTCAGACAGTCTCTCCGGGAGAACAGCCATAGTTTTGTGTTTGACTGTTCACATGAAAAGTGCCACAAATAGTTGTGTGACAAATGATAAAAGAGAGCTAGAGATACTTTCCAACTTGCACACAGCTGGCCAATCACAGTGTGACTGTCAGATTGTCACTTTTGGAAAATTAGAGACATAATGTAATCTGACATTGGAAAGGTTTGGAGTAAAGTTCATACTGTACAGAGCTGCTTCCTATGTCAGTGTAGCTCTGATGGGAGTATTCCTTTCATGTACAAATACAGTGTAATAATGTAACAAAAAGACTTTAAATAAACATAAAAAGTTGCAATTCATCTCTTTTCAAATAGCCATAAAAATAACTGCAAATATGTATTAAAAAAATCACACAAGAAAAGAAACAAAACAAATTTAATTGCATAAAGTAAACTATTCCCAAACCATGCATGTAAGAACTGCGACAGCGAAAGAAAGATGGAAGATGGAAAATGAAAGATAAATGAGATCTGGTGAAGGCAGTCACTGGTGGGAGGCTTCTGTATGTGTTTGGATGCCGTTTGCTGATCGTAGTTCACTGTGTGAGAGCTAAACTAGGCCAGATGTGGATGAGCCATTGATTGTGCAGAGCACATCAGACTTATTTTAGAGTCCTTCTGTAACCTCTGTCCCTGGAGATCTGTGAGGCAGAGATCCAGCCACAGACTGGGTGAGGGGAGGCCCGAGTGCTTCTGTCCTTGACCTGGAAATATGTGAGGACACAGTTTTTCAGGTATCAGGTGCTACATCTGCCAACAAGTGACTTTTGAGCACTTTTTTTGCTTGTTTAAAATTAATCATCCAGACATACGTGAAAAACAATGTGTTTCTGGCAAAAACAAAAAACAAGATGGTTTCTATTTGTCAACTGAATCACTGTTACGTGACATTCTCCATCTTAGCTTGAATGTGTCTTTGGCATATGTCATTTAGATTCATTAAAGATTAAACCAGTATTTATCTTAGAAATCAGTCAAGTCTCTATCTGCAAAACAGGTGACTCAATGACACAATGGTTCAAAACCTCAAGGTTGAAAAAGTCAGATAATAATAATAATAATATGCATAATATGTCCTGAAAATATCATGTTATTTATTTAATCATTACTATTCTCTTGTCTTACACTCCAACAACTATAGTATTTAACGGTGTTGTTCAGATTATACAGGATCACCTTCAGTTTATTCAGGGAACAATGATTTTACATGTTCAGGAAGTAATAAACTGCAGCTTTACTGTCTAGCCACTTATAGAATATTGTATTGACTGGTGTTGTGACAAAATCCCTGTGAAATTCACTACAAAATGTTTCCCTGCAGTGAATGACTAAGTAGTCTTTCTCTAATGCTGGAGGAGGGTATTGCAAACTGTACAGATTTTACCTCAGGGACAAACTTTTGATTTTGCCTAATATAAATAAATTTGACTTGATGCTGTGTCAGTCTTGTCTTCAGCATGAGTTTTTTTTTGCCACTGTGCAAGCAAAGAATGGCTGAGGGAAATACTGAGAGATAACTAGATTAATTTATAACCAAACAAGCTGTAAAATCAATAGATGCTTGTGCTGTGAGAAAACAACATCACAAAGCTAAAAGGTATGAATTTGAGGACTCACCACCAGGGAGAAAAAAGACATTTTCATAGGAGACAATGGCCATTAATGCAACATAAGCCACAAGGCTAATGTACATTATCCATTACTTAACAATAAAATCTGCAGGTTTTTCTTAATTAAGAGTCTCAAAGTATAATGGGATGGGGATGCTGCACCAGAGGTGGTTGTAGATCATTCCTTGAGCCGTCTGACAGCTGAAGAGAGGACAAAGTTAGATTTCAAAAAGATTTACTCTTTGGGGCAAAGCAGGAGTGGAGCAATAATTTACAGTTGAAGTGTAAAGTGGAACAAGTGCGATAGTATCAGGCCTGCTGTACCAGAGAGTCCTGATAGTTGCCCTGCTTGCTTCCGACTTGTGGAGATGTATTTGCTGTTGTGTACGTGCGCGGCAGACGGCAGATGCAGATCGCACAGCTTCATTTTCCCTCTCTCTGTTAGCCCGTGTCATCGCTGACAGTCAGGGTGAAAAGGAATAGAGTTTTGTTGAAGTTAAGTTGAGTCATGACTTTTATCCTTCACCGTGCATCTCCTGCTCTGACTCCTGGAGACGATCCAGCACTGAAATTGTGTGGAAGGCACTTTGCAAATTGCATTGATCTTTCCCTGGACCTGCCTCCCACCTGTCGCCCATCCTAATGCCTGGCTCACTCTCCAGCGGCGAGCCCTGAGATACGTAATGACAGCCTGAGACAGTTCTACTCACACACAAAAACCACAAACACACACATGCATACAAAACATGTGCAAGAACCACACATATATGTTAAGGGATATTCCTTGATCTAATATGATTAATGTGTTGCTTTTATTTTTTAGTATCATTCTTTTTTTAAAATCGATCACTACTGAGGCTCTTTTTTGCACAAATAAAGCTTTCTTAAGGTTTTTTGCCTTAACAGATGGGACTACAAACATGATGACCTGGGTCATGTTATCTTCAATCCTGACATAACATATTTACTCGTTATCGGTACATGGCTGACAACTGTTTCCTTGTGATCCATAGATGAAAATGTGTAAGATTCTCATATCTGAAATCACCTGTAATCTAAGTTCACCATATTGTGAACTCATCACTGATGACAGACAGGGAAATTAAAGACACAACACAGCAATCTTTCTTCCTGTTAGAGCTCCAGTGGCCTAAAGAAACCATCACCTTCTGTCAGATGGAAGCAGGGACAATATCAGCAGAGATTCAACCATGTCTGCTAGTTTCATTTCACAGGCTTTATCAAAGTACCACAGCAATAATACGTATTCTCCTACTGATCTGACGCACGCACGCACATGCACACACAACAAGGAACACATTCACATGCCTGCAACCCTTCAAAGCTGTTCAAATTTGAAAATTTGAATTCCTGCAATGTATGGGCAAGCGGAGCAGAAGGCAGTGGGCAGGTTGTTTGCCTGTCAAGATTCTGCACGTTGTCTTCTTTTCTGCCATCTACCACATAATCATGTTTGTTAGGGTAACTCAGGCAAGCAGAGAGTGTTTTAGTGGGCTTTTACAAAGTCTCGAAAAAAATGGAGTCGGCTTTGTGGAGTTAATTGCCAGGGGAACCACACTATCACTCAGTGTACCTGGCTCCTAATAGGTCTCCTCAGGCTCCATGAGGCCCCTAACATGGATCTTCAGTGGTAGACATCGAGTGTTATTGACTGTCCTGGTTCCTTCGGCTTGAACCTGCAATGGCTGTCCCACTGCAGCAGCAGCAGCAGCAGCACTCAGCACTGTCACTCCCCTCCATCACACTCCTTCCCTTCTGATACACAGAGACTCAAGCCTGAATGCACAATCACGCTGAATGCCACGATGCCTCACACACCACTGCACATGCAATACAATCAACGCCGCCATCAAAATATTTTCTCTACAACCCATCATTTACAATAACGCCAATCCGTCTCCTTGACACACCAAGAAAAACAAATAAAAAAACAAGATCTTGCAGTTGCCAAAAGTGCTGTGGTGAGGCAGCAGGACGTTCCTGTGTTGAGGTGGAGGAGTTTGGGAGAAAAGAGAGGAGTGGAGAAGAGAGGGGGTGATGTGTTGAGTTGTAGGGGAAGCCTCAATAAAATCAATCACCATCATTGCCGTGTGCCAGGCGGTGATAAATAAGCAGGGCATGGTGTGGACAGCCGCCAGGGTGGATCTGATGGTGTGAGTACAGATGGCATTCTCACACCAGCACTGCCCACTGGCATACTGCAGTGTGTGTGTGTGTGTGTGTGTGTGTGTGCGTGTGCGTGCGTGCGTGTGTGCGTGTGCGTGCGTGCGTGCGTGCGTGCGTGCGTGCGTGTCTCGGAGACAAAGAAAGCACACAGATGGACTGAACAGCTGAGATGGATGCTAACGCTTTCGGGTACTCCATACACGCTGAAAAAGCATTGTTTGTTTATTCCAAATAAAAGGATGATTATGCTGTTTTGTTTTTTTTCAGGAGAAAGAAGAAGAAAACCTCACTCACACTCCGACACGCTCCAGCATGACTCATCATCAGTATTCAAGCTTCATATTAATCAGCACTAATGCATTTCCCTCCTAATGAGATGAGTTTATTGAGTCCTAAAGCAGTCTTTGCACTAATAAGCCGTTTACAAGCAAATCAATTATGGAAGAAAAGGACATGCATAGGCAATGTGCACAGGCACTATCAAATCAAAGCAGATGATTGTGAACATTTGAATAATCACTGGACTCAGTGATTTTTCAAGGGCATGTTTGTTGCAGTAATTAACTCAGTCAAGCTCAATGAGCGTAAGGTTAGAGGTTTTATAAGATAAATTAAAAGTTTTAATGTTGTTTGAAAAACTGAATAATTTTCCTGCACGGGAAAGTGTGCGTTGATGGAGACAAGATGCACCGAATGGAGGATAAATTCTGTTTTTTAAAGCAGCTCCAGAAAAAGAGGAGATTCTACTCTACTGATTATTTTTGAAGGCATCCTGATTGACAGGGCAGTTAAATAAAATAAACTTTGGCAATCCTTCAAGAAAAGATCTTCCAGAGGCAGTTATAGACTTAACAAACTAAAATAGTTGGTAAGTTAGTGCTGCACGTTCACTGCTGCAGACCTCCCATTGTCAGGCTCATTTCTGCAACTCTGATGCAGATCCAACCTCACTGATCAATCACAGCTCTGAAGAGACCCACTTTTGCGGTATAGTAAAAAGCGTCGCTGATTGCCATCGACTGAATGTCATCGCACTTAGCTGAGAGAATATAGATTTCCATCAGTCAGTAGGGGAATATTTCTTATTGCCACAAAATAATCTATCAAAAGTTCAAGAGGCAGGTTCCTATTAGTGCACAGGTCCATCGATTTCTCAAGGTGCGTGTGTGTTTGCATGTTTTAAAAGTGGAGGAGAGGGGTCAGGTTGAGCTTGTGCATAAAATGAGACACTGCATGGCAAAATTGTGATTCAGATTATGGGAACATAAGTGTAGTTCCATGAGACAGCATAAAGCCAGATCAGAACATGATGTCAGGTTATTTCATTCATGTAACTGCTGGTTTTAAATGACAATAGATTCTGATATGGGTTCATTACAGGTAAATGTAAGACTTAAGAGGATACAATGTGAAGCTATAATTCTTTTTTTTTAACATAGCCTCAGATAACTTCTGTGGAGACTTCATCAAAAATCTCAGTTTACAATAAAAAAAAAAAAAAGGGAATCTCTCTTGACACGGCTATCCCCATTGTCTTATCCCAATGTAATTTCATTTAATTCTAATGTGGCTAATTTACACAAGTTAAGTGTTATATCATTATCGCAAAACACAACAAGCAGTAAACAATTTGCTCGTAGGAAGTGAAAAGAGCAGCTGAGGCTCAGGTCTGTCTGAAATGGAAAATGTCTGTGGCTCATGAGATTTTGATATGAAGAGGTAAAAAGCCAAAAACCAAAATTGAAAAAATTCCCTCAAGGTGTTACTGAGAAATTGTTTTGTTCTATTGGAAAAATAAGGACTAATAGTTTGTACATGAACTTATGTTCATTGGGCTTTAAGGACATGAAGAAGGCGTTTCAAATATACAATGGAGAAGCAGAACCAAAGAAAAATGGAATTCATCCTCCTCCTCGGACTATGAGCATTCAGAGCATATTTCACAGGAATCTGGCCAGGAGATGTGGAGATACTGAATTTGCACAGAAAGCTGGATCCAACAGATCAGATTGTTCTGCAAGTGGAGCAGAAATCACTTCTATATGTCAGAGTAGTCATAAGTTAGGTGGGCATGATGTGCTTCAGAAGAAGGCGGCTGTTAAAACTCCGGTGTGTCACCTTCAAAGTCCCCATTTAGTAAGTATGTGAGAAATATTCAAAAAATAAAAATCGACATTTATTTTTATATAGTATCATAAAATGCAAAAAAGTGGCTTATTTCAGGCCCCTCCTTTAGTCCTCCACTAAGTGAGCCGGATGAGTATTGCAAGAGCGTTCTGCTCTGTGCGCTTCACTGCTGCATATCATTGAGACTGAAAACTTGGAGATTAGTAGCAGGCATTTTTCTCTGGGATTGAGGAGAAGGGAAAGAGACATTTTTGTGAAAAAAAAAAAGTGATTTCAAATTCAAGTTTCCTAAAATACATAATACCCACAATCTCAACAATGTAATGAAGTTGATCACTGATCAACAAAAGATGTGGATAGAGAATGTCCAAAATAACTATTTATGTTCACATGTAAAATGAAAATCATCAACTTAAGTTTTATATTCAAACCTTTTATGCCTTCAGACTTATTTAAGTTTTTTATATTTTAACTTTCAAATATGCTCGTTGAAGAAGCTGCTACATGTGGTTTCGTGTTCAGGTCGGTCTGTTTTCCTCGAGCTCATGCCAGTCTTCGATTCATAAAATGGTATATTGTTTAAAAAGCTGAGCAGTGTGTGTATTGCTGCACCAAAGAAATATAAAATAATACAAGGGCAATTGTTTTTACACAAATTAATGAATTAGTTTAGCAGAATCAAGATGAAATCTGCATGGTCTGAGGTACTACAGTGAAAGGGATAGTGGGGCTCTAATCTGTCCCAGCAAGAGTTGCTGAGCAACACAACTCTGCTTGGTGACTTGAACTTCAAAAGAGCCAGGACAATTCAAAAAGAAGAAAAATGGATCAGTTGTCCACAGGCAAACCTGCTCTACTGCCAACTCTGAGCTAATTAAATAATTCTTCTCCAGACACATCCAGCCTACTCTCCACTCGACTCCAAGTATCTCAGGATATTCTGTGCGGCTCAGAAGACAGAAACTGTGGCATGCTCACCAGAGGTGTTTTCAGTGGTTGCTAATTGTCTGCTTCCCCTCAGTGATTCCAAAACCCAGCCTTGATATTTCCACGGCTGAGCTATGAGGTTGGACCTTGCAATTACCTCCTGCCTTGTAAACAAATTGTCCTCCAAGACTGTCTCCTGCCAGGAGTTGTGGAGCAGTGGAGAATTAACTACTCCATGCTCATTAGATAAAACAAGTCCGTCTTCATAGCCACAGAAACCAGCACCACTTCAGAATAGAAATGAGAAGATCTGTATTTCCAGCTGAGACGACTCCTTTTCAGAAAAGCTACCACTGATGTACATGATTACAGTAATTCTCCTCACTGATGGACCATTACAGTAAAATCTCTAGTATAAAAACATATAGAAATCACTATATGTATATCTGAAATGTTTTTGAATATGAGAGGGATAAAACAAGGATAAGAAAGTAAAATAAATAAGTAATAAAAATGGAGACCACTTATGTGTACATTCAGATGGGCTGGCTGTTTAATGCAGTACTTGAATAGATGGATGAAATTAGCAGACGGCACAAGGGGAAAATGTTTTCCTAACCATTATTGCATTACTGATGACACATGTTCTTCAGATGAACTGCTCATTACAATGTAAAAGTAGCTTTGTATCCTTAAAGGCACGCTGTGTTGTCGTTTAATTAAAGAAAAAGACTTGTGCAGGGGCTTTGTTTCAAGTGAGTAATACCTCTTAAGAAACTAACTAAGGAAGAGAGGAAAATGAAAGGAAACAATTCAAGATTTAAAGCCTTACTGTCAAATATACATACACACACACACACACATATACATATATATATATATATATATATATATATATATATATATGTATGTGTGTATGTAGAGAATAAAATAATGAAACTATAAAAGACAGGAGGAAAATGGACGGAATGAAATTAACTACAACAGCAACCAATTTCAGTGTGTGGAATTGCTGACCACACACATAGCACAACAAACTTCAAAGAGAGTGAAAAAACATGTCAGTCACCACTTGCGTTGGTTAAAGAATATCATGCTATGCCACAGTATTCCATTTTGTACCCATACAAAATGGGTTTATAACATATATGAATACCTACAGTAAAAGCTGTGTATATATATATATATTAAAAATATCTTTATATTATAAACTTTTATGGTATTAAATAAAAATTATGTCATGGTAAAGCAGAACCTGGTAAAACATGTTGCGATCATATATGTTATTGATATATATATTTTATTTATTCTGTATGCAAGTTTATTAAAACAACATACATGTAAATATTCTGTATGATTATGTGTGTTTTTCTTATTAATTTCTCATTCATTTTAAACATGTCAAGCTTTTCATTCTAGGAAAGGAGCCTCAGACTTTTGGAACCCACTGTATATAATATGAACATATATTGACAGGCTGTTGATGGAGTGCATTTATATAGCGCTTTTCTAGTGTTATCAACCCCTCAAAGCACTTTACACTACTAGTCACATTCACCCAGTCACACACACATTCATACATCGATGGGGTTCGGTATCTTGCCCAAGGACACTTTGACATGTGGACTGGAGGAGCCGGGGATCGAACCACTGACTCTCTGGTTAGTGGACAACCCACCCAATCTCCTGAGCCACAGCCGCCATTTCGTCTATAAGCATACATACATATGGGCTACACATATATGTCAATATATGAAATAGTTTTTATTATTTCTAATAGGATTCATATAATTTTTTTTACATGTTTTTATTTTATATATACATATATTTCATATACGGAAGTTCAATATATGTAATGTATGTAATACGAGGCTGAGCACAGACCTGATACCGAACCCGATAAAGACAACGTTTTTTTACCAGCGCCAACCAATAATCACCGCTGGAGAAAATTAAGTATTATTGCTGCAATATGCACTGAGCGCCCTGCTGATAAGTAGCATTCACGTCAGTAAGCGAGACAAAAAATAGTGTGCTACATTTTCAAACATTCCTCCCATAACAAATTATATAAACTGATATAATCATAATGGCACAAACATATAAATGTAAGAATAAAACATGCCACGGTATGACAGACCTGGATCCACGCTATTTCATACTATTTTTATAAAATGAGATAATGAGATATTTACATTATATGATTGTCTGCAAGCGAGTCTATAAACAAGTGCCATTTTCAAACAAGTTGCTCAGATTACATTTCAATTTTCTATGTATTTATTTATATATTTTTAGTGTCTATTTCTCACAAATTTACTACATAAGGCATAATAAAGGGAGAGGGGTTTGCATCAGGATCTATCTTGTTATGTCGTAAATATATCATTCAGGACATGGATTGATTGGGTTGCAGTAATGAAAGCATGTATAAAAGTGAACATGTGCAAATAAATTACTTTGACATCTTCAAGGTGTCTAGGCTAAGAGGAGACGAGAGAGCCGATACATTATAGCAGTGCACCATGAACGCCACATGACTGTTGTATATGTGCTGTCACAGGCCAAATAAAGGGATTCATGGGATGAGAGGCAGGTATAAAGGAGAAGAGGCTGAACAGCTACAAGTCAGTATTAGAGCCGTTTTAATCAGACACATATCTAAGACATTATTCACATTTCATTATCCACTACTAGCTGAGAAATGTTCACCCTTCCCCTGTGTGCTGAAGTGTACAAAATGCAGATGCTCGTCCTTGGGGGGGGGGGGGGGAAATTTTTTT